>NW_017728994.1:75705322-75720869 GCF_001723915.1 Gavialis gangeticus | reverse complement strand
TGTCCCTGCCCCCAGGCCCCAACCCCCCTGTGTGTGGAGCGGGGGTGGGGATGTATGTGGGGCTGGGGGGTGGGTGGGGCTTTCCAGAGCTTGGTCCCTGCCATAGTGGTGCAGGGATTGTCCAGACTCACCAGAGCTTGGTCCCTGGTGGCCCGGACTGGCCCTGCATCATTGGGCCATGTGCCAAACTGTAGCATGCCCAGAACACCCCTATGCTATCAGGGTCCTCTCTCTCCCCTGCCCCATCCCCATCAATGGTGCAGGGCTGGGGGCTGGTCTGAACTTGCCAGAGCTTGACCCCTGATGATCTGGGCTGGATTCACACCACTGGGGCTATGCACCAAGCTCTGGCATGCCCATAGGCAGCGTATAAATACTGACGCTGGGGGGGCACAACTCTATGATGCTGCTCATTGGTGACGTGTTAGGGGAGGGACATGTGGCCCTCTAGATTTGTGCACCAACAGCAGGGTGCAGAGCACAGAGCTGCAGCCTAGCCAGACCAGCACTAGGTAGGAGCCACCTCCACAGCACAAATGCCAGGAGCCAGCACAGGCTGTGGTGAGAAGACTCAGTGTTGCTGCCACTGCTGCTGCAATACCAGGAGCCCTGCACCATCCATGCCATCATGGGTGCCAAGATGACACACCCCCTGCCTGCTCAGCAGAAGTAGTGGTGATGTCAGTGGCAATACGGAATTGCGCTTCCCCCATGTATGCAGTTACTTGTCACCTATGTTGCCACCACAGTGGGGGTACACAACTCGATGTCACCACCACTGCCTTTGCTGCTGCCAGGTGGGGAAGGGGTGCCTCACCTTGGTGGCCATGGCAGTGTGGCTGGTGTGGGGCTCCCAGCAGTGATGATGAGGGAACAGAGTTGTGCCTCCCCTACATTGCAACGGCAGAATTAGGCACAAGGAAGGGGCACAACTAATTCCATGCCTCTACTGCCTTGCTGCTGTTGTGGATAGGGGGTGCCTCCATTTGGTGGCCACAGAGGTGTGGTTGGTGTGGGGCTCCTGGCAGTGGCAATGGTGGCAGTAGCAACAGCACTGAGTCTCCCCACTCTGCCCTCCCATGCCAGGTTTTGCCTGCTGGACCATTGAGGTGGCTCCTGCCCAGTGACGGTCCAGCAAGTCTGCAACCCTGTGCCCTGCATCCCACTGTCAGTGCAGAAATCTGGGGGGCACATGCCCCCCCCATGTCCCCTCAGTGCATTGCCAGTGGGTGTACCCAGACCATACCTGGACAGTCCCCAACCCTCCCCCCCCACACACACCCCTTCCCATAAACTTACCTGCCTGTATTGCCAGCTCTGTGTGTGTGTGTGTACATGGCACCCCCTGCCTCTGATCACCCTCCCCATGCTCCCCTCAACCCCAAGCAGCTCCTTGCAGGTTGGAACTCTGCCAGCCTGCAAGCAGAAACCTGCCATTTCCTGCTTCAAAGGGGATAATCTTGGCTTTTCTCTGTTAAAGGGGAAAATCCATGTTTTTGTGTAGGAAACAGAAAACCCAGATTCCTGCTGATGACTACATGGCTGTGCTGCAGCACAGTTGTAACATAGAAGAGTAACGTTTCTTATTACATTGCTCATTGTTTATACATTGCCTCTCCATGCTAATATGTTTATGCATCTTTTAAGCTTCCTGCTTATATTCACCAGCTATTCAATTACCATCCTGTTGAATAACGTTCTAATGGAGGGGTGGCCACCCCATGGCACATGAGCCACAAGTGGTATGGGTGGCTGCGGTGTAGTATGAGCCATGAAATAATGTAATTTGGCTTTGTGATGAGTTCCTTCCTGTTGAGAATAGTCACATACATTAATACTTGCACAAATTATGATTTGTGCAAGTATTTCTCTGAGTTGCTAAAATGAAAATATTTAAATAAGATTTTTTTTCTTTTAAGGAATGGCTTTTATTCTATCATTTTGAAATGATTCTTATTGTGTTTACAAAACTTATGTTCAAACCAATATATCTTGGCAGGTTTGGGCTGAAATAAAGATTCACGTTTTAGTTACAGTCTTTCCGCTTAAAAGATTTTGGAGGAAATCCATGGAACTATTATTTCTTACTCAGCCATTCTTTTTCAAAGCTGCTTCCAGAAATGTTAATTCTATGCAGCAAAAAAGTCATGAATGACAGCAATACTAAAATATTTTTACAATACCCTAATTGGTCTTGAGCTTTTGATACTTAAACCGAATGACTACTCCTATTACATTTGATCAGAAACTGATTAAACTACAGTTCTTTATCTTCAGGTATATTAACTGATTTATTCAAGAAGGCACAACGCAGGATAGTTCTGATGACCTCCATTACAAATATGCCTGTTCATAAAGAGCTCCTTCTTGTAAAATATCAGATGAACATCCTTCAAACATAAGGTATTCTGATGAGTGAGCTGCACGAATGCTGGTAGTGGGAAAAAAAAGGCTAGTATTCTACAGTAACTATTATGAGTTCTAAAGGTCAACAAATCTATTTGGATATTAGAATCTATTTTAATGCAAGTGAGGATGCTGGTTAGAAATCAGTTCAGGAACTGCTACAGGAGCTTTAATTTGCATATGCACGCTTCCACTGCTGGAGAGAGAGACATTAATATCACATGCCAAAAGCAGTAGCTCGTACCACTTTGCTGTTGTGGTAAAGCTGGACAAAAAAATTGAAAGTTGGGGAATAAAACATTCCCCACCCACTTCTTTATCTAAATTGCCCACTCACTTGTTTTAAATTTTAGTAGTGTATTGAAATGAATGAAATCTCTTTGACCCACTCAGTGGCAACACTAAGTTATGTAAATAATATTAACACTAAGTGATTTGCACTCTTTCTTTTTTCTTGAGAGATATGCCATTCAGTCAGGTTATATAAAATCCTATGTGACCATTTCATGAAAACGACTGAAAACAGACAAAAATGCATATAACATCTACTTAGATATTTTTTCTTCAAAACTTTTTCAGCAAAAATCTCTTTTCTTTTTTTCCATCTAAAACAACATTTTACAGGGGAAAAAAAATCATTTGCCCAAATATGTCCATTTAAAAAAAGAAATAATTTCATTTTTTTAATGCTTGAAGTTTACTTGAAAAATGTAATTTCAGTGGAAGAAACCATAATACATTTACATTTTTTTCCACAAAAAGATGCTAGGAAAAAAAGGTATGTGAGGCATAATAATGACTGGCTCCTCAAAAAAAAACCCCAGAACAAAACTGTTTGTTTTTAAAAATTGATTTTGCTAAATTACTTTGAAAATTAAAACATTTTTCATGGTGCAGACTTGTTCTGATGCAGCAAATGTATATCATATTTTGTATTCCAGGTAATGTGCTACCTGCATATCTAGTCACAGCTTAAAAATAGGAAGTAGAATTCTAGAAACATAAATTTATACTACAAGTGATTTTTTGCCTAAGCATGGCCAGTCTGTTTAAGGAGTGCTAAGTTACTGGTACAGGGGGTGATAAGGGGGTGATTAGCATCATATCTGGCTACTTTCAAGCCCCAGACCAAAAGGTAGGTACAACTCAAGGGGAACCTTCTGTACAAATCAGCAAAGCTAGAGCTCCCACCTCTAAATCCTCAGTTATGCTGACACAAGAGCCCATTTTAAAATTGTATCACATTTAAGCACAAATACCAACTTTCCAATATTTGAGGTTTATTGAAATTTCAGACACGTCATTTTTTCCCCTACTGTATTCTGTAATACTATGAGCATGTTTGGATAGTTGCTACTGACTAGAGTATTTCTTATTAGGAAGAGACAGGATCCACCTGATGAAGAGAGGGAAGAGCATCCATACAGGCAGGCTTGCTAACCGAGTGAGGAGGGCTTTAACCTAGGTTCACAAGGGCATGGAGACTAAAGCCATGAGGTAAGTGGGGAAGCTAGGGATATGGAGGAAGCAGAAGCAGGAAGGGGCAACAGGGAAGGCCTCAAAGTAGGGTAATTGGCTAGGCACCTCATGTATCTGTACACGGTTGCATGGAGTCTAGGAAATAAACAGGAAGAATTGGAAGTCCTTACACGGTCAAGGAACTATGATGCGACTGGAATAACAGAGACTTGGTGGGATTGCTCACATGATTGGAGCTCTGTCATGAATGGGTACAACCTGTTCAGGAAGGACAGGCAGGGGCGAAGAGGAGGAGGAGTAGTGCTGTGTATAAAAGAGCTGTATGATTGATGAGAGCTCCAGTATGAAACTGGAGACAAGCCTGTTGAAAGTTGGTGGGCTAAGGTCAGAGGGGAGAGCAACTAGGGTGATGTCATGGTGGGTGTCTGCCACAGACCACCAGACCAGGAAAATGAAGTAGATGAGCCTGTCTTCAGACAAGCAGTGGAAGTTTCCAGATCACAGGCTCTCATGGGGAACTTCAGTCACCCTGACATCTGCTGGGAGGGCAATACAGCAGTGCACAGGCAATCCAGGCAGTTTTTGGAGAGCATTGGAGACAACTTCCTCGTGGGCCAAGTAGGGGCCATGCTTTTCTTGATATGCTGCTCACAACCAGGGAAGAATTGGTGGGAAATGTAGAAGTAGATGGCAAGTTGGGCAGCAGTGACCACAGGATGATTGAGTTCAGGATCCTGGCAAAAGGAAGGCAGGAGAGCAGCAGAGTATGGACTCTGGACTTCAGAAAAGCAGACTTTGACTCCCTCAGGATCCCCTGGGAGGTTGGGCTGAGGGAGAAAGGAGTCCAGGAGAACTGGTTGTATTTTAAAGAAATCTTATTGGGGCACAGAAACAAACCATCCCAAGGTACAAGAAGAATAGCAAATGTGGCAAGCGACCAGCTTGGCTTAGCAGAAAACTCTTCAGTAAGCTTAGACACAAAAAGGAAGTTTACAAGAGGAAGCTTGGACAAACAACTTGGAAGGAGAATAAGAATATTCTTGGGCATGCAGGGATGAAGTCAAGAAGACCAAGGCGCAATTGGAGTTGCAGCTTGGAAGGGACATGAAGAGTAACAAGAAAGGTTTCTACAAGTATGTTGGCAACAAGATGAAGGTCAGGGAAATTGTGGGCCTCTTACTGAATGGGGGAAGCAAACCAGTGACAGTTGATGAGGAAAAGGCTGAAGGTCCTCAATGCCTTTTTTACTTTAGTCTTCACAGGCAAGGTCAGCCCCCAGATTACTGTACTGGGCAGCACAGTTTGGGAAGAAGATGAACAGCCCGCAGTGGTGAAAGAACAGGTTAGAGACTATTTAGAAAAGCTGGACATGTACAAGTCCATGGGTCTGGGTGCAATTTATCTGAGGGTGCTTAGGGAGCTGTCTGATGTTATTCTAGAGCTGCTGAGCATTATCTTTGAAAAAGCGTGGCAATCAGGGGAAGTTTTGGATGATTGAAAAAGGGCAAATATAGTGCCCATCTTTTAGAAAGGGAAGAAGGAAGATCTAGAGAACTACAGACCAGTCAGCTGCACCTCAGGCCCCAGAAAAATCATGGAGCAGGTTGTCAGATAATCCATTTCTAAGCACTGGGAGGAGAAAGAGGTGATTAGGAACATTCAGCATGGATTCACCAAGGGCAAGTCATACCTGACTAACCTGATTGCCTTCTATGATGAGATAACTGACTTTGTGGATTCAGGGAAAGCAGTGGACATAATATACCTTGACTTTAGCAAGGCGTTTGATACCATCTTCCACAGCATTTCTGCAAACAACCTGAGGGAGTATGGATTGGATGAATGGACTGTAAAATGGATAGGAAGCTGGCTGGATTGTTGGGTTCAACAAGTAGTAATCAATGGCTGAATGGCTAGCTGGCAACCGGTATCAAGTGCAGTGCCCCAGGGGTCAATCCTGGGGCCACTTTTATTCAATATCTTCATTAACAGTCTGAAATATGGGATGAAGTGCACCCTCAGCAAGTTTGTGGATGACACCAGGCTGGGGGGTGTAGTATATATGCTGGAAGGTAGGGCTAAAGTTTGGAGGGACCTGGAAAAAGTGGAGGATTGGGCCAAAAGAAATCTTATGGGGTTCAGTAAGGACAAATGCAAATTCTTGCACTTAGAACAAAGCTGCTACAGCCTGGGGACTAACTGGATAAGCAACAGCTCTGCAGAAGAGGACCTGGGGGTTACAGTGAGCAATAAGATGGATATGAGTCAGCCATGTGCCCTTGTTGCCAAGAAGGCTAACAACATACTGGGTTGCATGAGTAGGAGCACTGCCAGCAGATAGAGGGAAGTAATTATTCTGCTCTATTCTGCAATGGTGAGGCCACATCTGGAGTACTGTGTCCAGTTTTGCCTCTCCCTCCCTTCCCCCCCCCCATTATAGAAAGGATGTAGATAAGCTGGAGAGAGTCTACCAGAGGGCAATAAAATGGTCTGGGGGCTGGGGAACATTAATTCTGAGGAGAGGCTGGGGGAACTGGGCTTAGTCTGCTGAAGAAAAGACTGAGAAGGGATTTAATAGTAGCCTTTAACTACCTGAAGGGTGGTTCCAAAGAGCATGGAGCTAGGCTATTTTCAGTGGTGACAGATGACAGAGCAAGGAGCAATGGTCTCACATTGTAGAAAGGGAGGTTTAGATTGTATTTTAGGAAAAACGTTCTCACTAGGAGGGTGGTGAAGCACTGAAATAGATTACCTAGAGAGGTGATGATATCTCTCTGTTGTGAGGTTTTTAAGGCCCTGCTCAACAAAGTCCTGACTGGAATTATATAGCTGGGGATGGTCCTGCTTTGAGCAGGGGGTTGGACTAGATGACCTCCTGAGGTCCCTTCCAACTCTAATTTCCATCTTCTGATTCTATTACTGGTATATACTGTATTTACCCAAATCCAAGACAAAACTTGAATTTAAGACACCCCCCGCCGCCTGACTAATTATATTCTGTACACACAAAACATATTGATTTATTATCATTTGCATGTTTGGAATCTAATTATTGGAGGTTTTTCTTAAATGTAAGCCCCCTGCTACTACAGGTGGTGGGGTGACAGGCAATGAGAGGGGCAGTGGCAGTGGGGTGGAGGGAGACAGGTAGTGGAGGTGTGCACAGTAGGTGAAGGCACTGGAGTGAGCAGTGGGAGACGAGCAGCAGGGAGCAGGTAGTGGTGGAAACAGGCAGCTTGCTCCGTGCTGTTGCCTGCCCCCCTTGTGCTGTCCCCCTTCAGACTTGAGCCCCTGCTCCCCCTTTTCATGCCACTTTACCCACGCTTCACTACTCCTGTACCTCCTGCAGCCTTGGGTCCCTGCCCCCTTCCTCCATCTCCCACCCTGAAGCTTTATCTCCCACCTGCCCCTCCCTCTTTGCTTACCTTTGACTTAATGTCAGGAAGCTTCATACCTGTTACAGCCTGGGACACAGAGCACAAACCCAGCCGGGCCCCATAGCAGTGACACAGAGCTGACACTGGTGCTGCAGGGCTAGGCTATGGCTGTGCTCCCTGCCCCAGGCTGCAGCAGGGACAAAGCCTGGTGGCACCAGAGTAAAAGTAAGTGGTGCTGGAGTGAGGGAGGAGGAAAGCGTAAATGGAAAGACAAGGGGGAGGAGGTTATGGTGGAGGATGGGATGGTGGGAGCCAGAGGCTGTAGGGGCAGTGTGCAGAGGTGCAGGGGGGGGAAGTGGTAGTAGCTGTAGCTCCAGCTTAGCCCTGACCCAGGGTAGGGGCTAGAGCCACAGCAGCTGCATTTCCCCGCTACCCGTACTCTAGTCTAAGATGAAAAGATTTTCTTCCCATGTTAAATAGAGAAGAGCACTATCTTTGCATCAAGTGAATAATCATTCAAAACAATTTTTAAGAATGCTTTTTATTCTTTAAAGAATGAAGTGTAGTTTATGTTAAATTTGTTCTGAGTGAAACACTGTGTGATCATGCAGGTACACTCCTCTGCAGTTGTCAGTCTAAATTCCATGTCATCACATAATTGTTTATACAATGCAAGTTTTATAATCAGATGTGAGACAAAATTAGATGTTTTCCTGGATAATGAGTTTAATATTAGTTCTTAAAATTTTTATTTAAGAGGAACAGCATGAGTTTTACCCATACACTATTGAGCAAAGGCTATTTTTGATTGGCTTTTTGTGTGACCTACCAGATGTAACCAGTGGACAAAGTTATTGACATACAGCCTCATAATGAATCCTCATGGGACCTGGAGGAAATTTCAATAAAAGAGGGTGTTCACTGTATTAGGGTTAATAAATTTGCTTCATCATCATCATAAACTATATGATTCCTGTTGTTGAAATGTTATAAAATGGTGGTGTGTTATGAATAGGGTTTGTTAGAATAAAATATATCTTTTGAAACTGTTAGTGAGATTGCATAAACTGTACACATCTGTTATTTGTGACCTGGGTTTCTTTATATGACAAAAACTAAAGGAATGATTGGTCTGTGTAGGAACTTGTTAGAATAACCTCTCATGGACCAGTGTGACCATGTGTGGGTTGACTAAGCCACAGAAAAAAGGGAACTTGCACACAATAAACTAGTGGGCAAGTGCGAGAAGGGAGAGGAGAATCCATTATAACACACAAAACAGTGGTAATTACCTTGCAGGAGCATTGTGAAACAATGTTTGAAAAGCGCTTTGAGATTTTTGGCTGTAAGGAGTTCAAGATGTGCAAATTATTTTTTATTGATCTGTGATGTCTTTCTTATTCCCCTACTGCTTCACAACTGAAGCACTATTGCATTTTCTTTCTGTATTAGAGAGTTTTATATCTTCCCTGCCTCTGCAATTATAGGCTCATGCAATTACAAATTGACACCTTCATCTAACAATTATCAGGGAAGTTAGAGCTTTACTTCTTCCTCCTATACCTATAATTTTGACCAGTTTCAGAAGCATATATACAGTACTAGACCACTGAATTATAACTATTGATTATTTACTTCCTAACTGTATTCACCAGAAAAAAACAGTTTGTTCATATACAACAATAATAATCCCTTTAAAAAAAAAGCAGAGCAGAGCATTGGGACTCAGGTGATTGATTTTGAGCGTGCAAAGAATACAGGATCCGGCCTATATAATCTTTCATAAGCCCTCTTTTTTGTGCAAATTGAAACACATTAAGGTAGCAGCACGCTACCCAAATTATCCATTAACTAGCAGCCAGACTGAGTTGAATACTTGAATTATCACTGAGTAGGTTTGGCACATCTCTAGTAGGTATTCAATCTGAATTTATTGTAGAAGACAGAAGCAGAGTGAATGAAAATGCCCTCTGTGTTCATGAACCAGTGAATATTATGCTTCATCAACCTGTTTCAATTACTGTACTTTAAGGTAGTTTGGTCATCTGTAACTAGTGTTTGCAGTTTGAGATAGAATCATAGAAAATTAGGGTTGGAAAGGACCTCAGGAGGTCATGTAGTCCAACCCCTGCTCAGAGCAGGACCATCCCCAGCTATATCACATACCAGCCAAGGCTTTATCTAGCTTGGGTCTTAGAAACCTCCAAGAATGGAAATTCCACAACCTCTCTGTGGGAAGTAGGAAGAAGCTCCTTGTCTTTTGATTAATACAGTTCTGGACAAGTGGTATGCACAAAAGTAGTGTAATGAAGTTTGCATAAGTTTCAATCTTGATTGATATAATTACCCAAATGTACATTGTACTGTAGATCATTATACGTATTTCCAAGACTGTAATCGGTGTGTTTTTCTTTGAAATTATTTAATATAAACTGTGTACAAATATACAGTGATGCAAATTGTCTGCAAACACATGCATTTCTAATTCTTTTTCTCTTGTGTATGTTATCATATTTGTGTATTTCAGAATAAGTTCTTTGAAAGTATGAAGGAGCAATTGAGTGGATCAGGACATCATGACATGAATTTTTGTGACCTCCTTCAGCTTCATCCATCCACAAGTGGCTGTCCAGCTACACTACAGCATAGTTCTTGAGTAGTTTGTACTTGGCAATATATACTGGTCACAATGATATCTACAGAACTCAAGGGAAATAAAAAAAAAAAGATTTGGAGAACGTGGGAAGAGGGATGCAGATTGGTAAGTAACCCCTTTTTCTGTATGCTTGCTTGTTTCTAATGTTTTCAGATTTAAATGCTAAATTGTGGTTAACTCAGGGCTGTCCAACTGGTGTGGCCACATATGAAACCTGAGGGGTTAATTTGCAGCCCCTGAGCTCCTGATCCAAGTATTGCTCATTGCTTTGATCTCTTGCTGCTGCTGCTGCCAGTATCCCTAGGCTCCTTCACCCTCATCCAGGTTCTGCTGCTTGCTACCGCTTCTGGAAATAGGGTGCAATGGTATAGCCTGTGCATCTGTGGGAGTCTGTGACTGGAGGCTGTAGGAGGACCCAAGAACCCTATGTGGCATACATGCCAGTGTGGTACAGCAGGAGCCAATTGGTGTATGGTGGGGGAGGGTGGCCATGCTGACATCACATTCATTCATGCAGGGGATTTGTGTGATACAGCGTGTTGATACGTTGGTGTCATGCCATGATGGGAAGGTCATGCAGTGCACTGGGGGCCCACACAGTGTAATGGCAGGAACAAGAGGCTCCTGTGTTTCATCAGGGCCTGAGCTTTGTAGTTGCAGATGCAGGGCTCACATGGCATATGGGGAACCTGCAGCTTCCAGCTACTTAGAAGGGGGAAAGATTTGTGCTAATTTATCACAAGCCTTGGGTTAACTTATCCCAAGCATTTTGGAGCACCTACAGAAACATAAATAAGTATGGGTAAGTGGTTCTCTTCCTTGAATCTCTTGAACATATTTTAACAAGCCACGTCTGGGCCTTGTGGTAGCAGGACATTGACAGTTCTCTTATCCCCCTGCTTTATCTGTAACAATTTAAAGGATGTTTTTGGTTATTTGGCTATTATGCCCAGTAGTTTGCCATGAGAGTTTGTTTTCAAATGTGTTAAGAACGGGTTAGATAAACACTTGTCCAGGATGGTTTAGACAGGGATAATCCTACTTTGAGCAGGGGTTGAACTAGGTCAGGAGTGGTCAACCTGTTGCATGAGTGCCACAAGTGAGTGACATGCAACAGATCGGGGACAGGCAGGGATGGATTAACGCATGGGCCATGTTGAGGCACCAGGGGAAGCATGGTCTAGGTGGCATCCTGGCAGCAGGCATCCGAGGCAGGCAGTGCACATCTCCTCCCCTTTGGCCAGGCCAGGGCCAGAGGCTAAGGGGTGGTCACAGGGCTGCCTGTGGGCGGTGGCTTGCTGGGGCCATCTGTTGCCAGGAGGCCCCATAGGTGGTCCTGCTCCTGCTCTCTACCATCTGCAGGTGGCTGCCAGCACCAATGCCTCTGGGACAGAATGGAGACAGGACAGCCCTGCCCTGCTGGGACTGATACAGGGGCAGGCAGGCAGGCAGGGGCAGCACAGAGTCCATGCCCCTGGCGTCCCAGCCCTAGCCCCACCCCACCCCTGGCCCTGGCCCTGGCCCTGTCTTGTCCTGCAGTGCTGGGGAATGCAGCCCTGGTTGTGAGACACCTGTAGGGTGGAGGGGCCGGGCTGGGTTGGGGTCAGGGCTGCCTTCACCTTAGTGGTGCTTGTACCCCCTGGCTCCCTGTAAACCTCCTCTCACATGGTTGGGAGCCTCCAATTTTCTGTTTACCCAGGCTCCGTAAATCTTAATCCACCACTGGGAACAGGACAGGCAGCACAGCAGTAGATAGTGCAAGGAACAGAAAGCAGAGAAGCAGATTGGGCAGGGGAAGGAGATCAGAGTGGCACTCCAGAATGCTGCAATGCCTACCAAAAGATGTTGGCCCCCACTGAACTATATGACTTCCTGAGGTCCCTTCTAGCCCGATTTTTCTATGATTCTAAGTACACAAAGCAATGGTCTTTACTAGATCAGAATGAAATCAAAGGTGTTTTCTGGAGTTTACTTTGCTATGTGATAAGAAAAGGATGGACAATACTATCTGGAAAATTCAACTGATGTGGGGAAGTGAAGAAAAAGATGATTTTTCAGTGTGCTTTCACCTTACTTGAAAAGGTCTTTTAACTTCACCAACCAACCAGCTGATGATGAAGGAACACAACGTAAGTCTTCTGAGGAGACAAGTGAAGGAGAGACAGGAGGGCTTCAGTAAGCACAAAATATTTTAAGGTAAATAATAAGTTTGCTTCTACAATGTATTATGTGTCAATGTCAGGAATTACAGAATCCCTTTTGTTCTGATTCATGATAATGAGGTTAAATACAAAACTGGAAGAGAAGTTGCCCTGCAAAATGTACAGAGAAACAAGATTAGAAGTCAACTCCCCTGCATGGGCAAAAAATTCCTATTCTAAACAACTTTCTCCACAACTTCATATTTAGAAACTATAATATCAGGGAAAAAATGGTCTCTTTTCCTGATCATCCTTGAGAGACTGCAGCTTAAAGCACAGTTTGCCTAATCCAAATTCTGTTTAGAAAAGAAGAAGTAAGTACAGGCAGATGATACTTCAGAAGTTCTGATCAATTCCAACTTAAAAGGTAGATAATTAAAAAGGAAAGGGATGGGGAGGCAAATTCTTTCAAGGATAAGCAGTCTCTTGAGTGCTTATCTCTGTCATGGAGGATTTTCTTGACACTCTATATATACTGGCAATTCTAAATGTAATCCTCTAGTAGTGTGGGTGATCCTCAGATTTTGAAAAGGGGGTGTGCTGCTTTGTCTCATAATACAACACAGATTTTCATTCAATTAAAAAGAAATTAGAATCACAGAATCAAGGGATTGGAAGAGACCTGTAAGATCATCAAGTCCAGTCCCCTGCCATGGTCAGGAAGTTATTGGGCTCAGCCAAGCTCAATAAGATGCCTGTCCAGCCCCATCTTGAATACCCCTAAGGATGGTGACTGTACCACCTCTGTTGGGAGAGTGTTCCAGATTCTGGTGACCCTTACAGAGAAAAAGGTTTTTCGTATGTCCAGCCTGAATTTACCTTCTATTAGCTTATGTCCAGTGGTCCTCGTCCTCCCTTGAGGTGTCTTCCTGAAGAGTTGCTCTCCTAGGTCTTGATGCTCACCTCTGTAGGCAACTATCAAGTCACCTCTTAGCCTTCTCTTACTCAAACTGAACAGGCCCAGTTCCCAGAGACTCTCCTCATAGGGCCTATCCTCCCCACCCTTAATCATAAGAGTGGCCCTTCTTTGTACTCACTTGAGCTTATTCACATCCTTTTTGAAGTGTGGCGCCCAGAACTGGACACGGTACTCCAGCTGTGGCCTCACCAACGCCAAATAGAGAGGGAGGAACTCTACTAATATGCTAAGGGCATGAGATTCAGCTTCTGACCCAAGCCAAAACAAATATAACTGAGTCTCTTGGGAGGCTGATTGCCAGATGCAGGGTGAAGCAGGCAGTGCCAGGGGGTACAGCTGTTACACCCCAGCTTGGCCCTGGACAGAACTTTATATCTTTCTGCCCTTCTGAGTTATATTCTGCCCCCTCATGGCCCCTATGAATCTACTGCACCCTGCCCACTTATCCCCATTGTATTCCAGCCACCCTGATCCTTCATTATCCTCTTTACACCACACTGAGCTCTCCCCTGCCCTTTGGAGCATTCAAACATTACTGCAGCCCCTCACAGCTCATGGTCCCCTCATCTACAATCCCTCTTTCTTCCAACCTGCTTTACAACACATTTCACTTCCACAGACCCCTCTACTCCCCTCAGCCCTAAACTTCATCTACCCTTCACATGTCTCTGCCTCCATAATGCCCAGGCTGGGCAGCAACATGTAGGAAACACTTTTTTTCCTCTTAGGAGATTGTCAGGGCATCCTTCTTCCCTCTCCAGTTCTTGCGTTAATCCTTCTTTACTTTTCTTCACTTTTCCTTCCTCAAGAAGGTCCTTAAACCCTTTTTTGTTGGTTGTGTTTACTCCAGTCCAACTTTTCCATTCAGCAGAAAAGATGTTTGACATCTTCTTTAAAATACAGTCAGTGCTTTTAAAACCAGTAGCATAACAGGGTCATGTCAGAAAGCACCTCAGCTTTAAGGCCTTCGTCACAAGAAATTGCCTTGGGAGTCTATTTTGCAGAGCAAGTTAAAAAAGAGAACAAACTATGCAGGGAGGATCTAAGTTCTGTGCAAATCATGTCTCTGACCTCAGGTGTACTTGTGCAATTGTTATAGATTCAGATGCTGTGTGTGTGTGTGTGTGTGTGTGTGTGTGTGTGTGTGTGTGTGTGTGTGTGTGTGTGTGTGTGTGTGTGTGTGTGTGTGTGTGTGCGCGCACGCGTGTGCATATCTTATTTTGTCAAGTATCTGATAAAAACCATGACAAAGAAGAAAAATTACCTGGAGCTCTGAAATGGCACTACAAGTGATGTGAGATATGGTTACTAGGGCTGTGCAAAATTTCACTGGTGTTTTGTTTCAACACTGTTTCAACTTGTTTTGAGCTCAAAACAACAAAATTAAAATAAAACAAAAGGCTTCGAAACAGCCTCAAAATGAAATAAGGACACTCAAAATGTTTTGAAACTTTTGAAACGTTTCGAAGCTGGACCTCCTTGCAAGGAAACAGAAATAAGGATAGGGAGGGAGAAGAGGGGGTAAGGACTGCACTGATATTGACATGTGTAGGTGGCCAGTGACTGTGATCCGTCCCTGAGGTACCTTCCAATTCCAGTGCTCTGGGGGAGGGACAGAAAAACAGCTGCGCCTTAGCATACACACAGTCATACATCACAAGTTTTGCTCTGAACAGTTTGAGGTGCAGTTTCCCAGAAACCCCTACACCTATCTCTTGAAACTCAACAGGCTTTGTGGCCTCAGCAGGGGCTACCCTCCCTGCTGTTTTTATTTGAATCAGGCAATAAATAACAGAGTTATAGGCAGTATCATGATTCCCCATTGTAGCCTACGTGTGAAACGCTGAAACAGCATTGAAACAGCAAAACATTTTTGACAAAACTGTAGCCCTGTGGGGTCAGACCAACTCTCAGGATCTCAATATTGAACTGTTAGGCAGGAGGGTGTGACACAATTGCACATATACAAACACACAAATCAATTAGGTACATACACACACACTACCAGCTCAGGCACATACACATCCAAAACAGCCTAGGCACATGCATACCTATCACCAATTCAAGCACATCCGCTATACACCACAAAAGTTAGACACAGATCAATAATTTGTATATCATGCACAATGTCATATATATATATATATACACACACACACACACACTCATCAGTTCATACACATACAACCCACCTACACATACACACAGCTAAGTTCCTAACTTGAATGGCAAAGTGTGTATGTGTATGTTTGGGATACCTGGGAGAAGGTTCAGGTGAGAGAGAGAGAGTTAACATGTAGGGAGTGAAAGTTGCCAGAACCAGGATTAGAACCAGTGGACTACAGAGAAGCTGGCTGAGGAACTGAGGCTTGGGTTTACTTAAGGTAGACTAGGGCTGGAAACTGAGGCAGACAGCTGAGATACTGGGGAGGATGCAGATAAGTGGTGGCAAGGAGGAGACAGCCTGTAAAGAAACTGAGGCAGAAACCTGGTTGCTCAGGGGAAAAGG
>NW_017728994.1:75699454-75704536 GCF_001723915.1 Gavialis gangeticus | reverse complement strand
CCAGCAGGGCCTCTGGGTGGATAGATAGTGTGGCATGGTGCTGTTCCAGATGGAAAGGGCGTCCCACTGGTTCTGTCTGACCTTGTGTGACCCTAGTGACAGGAGGGATGCCCAGGCAAGGGTCAGCCCCTGGCATACTGAGCATGTGTGCTCCATGCAGGGATGTGCAGCTTTGGGTGTCTGTAATGGTGGGGTACAATGGTAGAGTTGCTGGTTCTGCAGGGTCTTTTGTCTTTCAAATGCTGGGTTCATGTCTCTGTTCCTGGGTGAGGTCCATGGTTCCTGGATGAATCAATGCGAGGTGATGGCCCATTCCTTACAGGCCATTCTGTAGAGGCCTGCTACCATTTGTATTTCAATCATTCCCGATCATTCTTATTCATCCAGGAACCAATTTACATGGGCGGGGTACGTGACTCATACACTTGCAACCCAGGGAATGCCTGGGCAGAGGACACAAGATGGAGACTTGACATTACTTTGGTTCACTTACAAACACAGGCCCAAACCACACAATATCCATATGAAACAATGAAAATCAATATGAAAATGATAATAATACAATATACAACAGTAACAACCAATACAAACCTAATAATAATATAGTATAAAACAGTGGATATCCAAAACCAAAAACTTGCTACCAAAATTAGAATTGTAAAGCTTATCCTAAGTCTGAGCTCACTTATACTTATCTATAAGGAATAGAGAGGGAGAGAAAAAGTCAGAAATAGTTGGGGAAGGGGAGGGAATGCATTTTAAAATAAATAAAAGAGAAAAACTGGGGGGGTTGCTACAAAATGAAATGGAACAGTGCTTCGAAATGAAATGAAACTCAAAACAAAACACTGTCCCCTTGAAATGGCAAAACAGAAGTCAAAAGGAAATGGTGCTGTTTCATACAGCCCTAAGTTATCATGTGAAAAAGTGGTGCTTAATTATTAAGCATTGTGAAATCAGAAGATACCTTGTGAAAACAGCAACACAGAAATAGAAAAAAACTTTAAAAAAATTACAAGATTTTCATAATGGTGACAATATTTCCTAACTCTTGTGTACTGACTTTGCTACCTTATGGGGATTGTACACGAAATGGGGGTTTAATTCTCCCTAACCTGAAGCCATGTTTTTTTTTTTTTTAAATACTACTTCAGTTTAGGGCAAAGTAAACCCCTGTGTTGTGTACAACTGTGTCAAAGGCTAATCCTTACCTGCCTCTCACCTGGTGGGGAGGGGAGAGCGAGCTGCTGGTGGGCAGAGTGGTCCCTGCCCAGCATGGGCAGTCCCAGGGGGCACCGCAGCTGTGGAGGGAAGCACCAGGCCCCCCTGCAGCTCAGGCAGGCAGGCAAGCTCCAGGGGGTGGGGGTGGGGGTGGAGGGGTAGGAAGAAATCAGGCTAGCCAATTTGTTTGTTTTTTTCCTTTTGTGGAGCCTGCCTTTCTGGGCTGCTGCTGGGCTGTCTGCATGGTCTACCTGCAGAGTCCCTGAGCCACTCAGAGCCTGGTGCTTCCCTCTGAAGATGTAGGATAGGAAACTAAAACTCCTAGATGTTTTACTTTGCAGTATCCCAAAGTCATTGGCAGTGCATTAAGCCACCAAATGTGCTACAGTGGCTGGAATTAATGTGCAATATACTGCCAAATGTGCAAACAGCAATGCCATTAAAGCGATGCAAAAGGCATTTAGCCTGCTTTAAACCTGCTTTAAGGTGTCATCTACAACTGCCCTTAATGTTCTTTTACTAATTCAAATGTACTATTAAGGCTTATGACAATAATGAAATACAGCCTCAATATTAATTACATGTTCTTCATGATTTAAAAAGGACCACATTTTTCTCTTACAAACATAACATCTCATAGGGCTTTCCTACTCTCAAATACCATGGCATATTGCTCCCCTTCAGAGGCCATTTGAAGGAGAGTAATATGCCATGGTACCTGTGAGTGGGAAAGCCCAGTAAGTCTAATGATCATCTTTGTTCTTTTTAATGTTTTTCAATTTGGTACTGTGTCATGGCACTGTTGATGCCTGCCATTTTAAGGGCTGACCCAAGCAGCCAGCAGGTGCTTGATTGCAGTGGCCATTTTAGATCTCTGGCCACCTATATATAGCAGTTCACTGCTGGCAGGCCAGGTAGAAACATCGCCTGGCTGCAAGGCTGTATGCAACAACCTGGAGATAAGGGCAGGAGTTTTGGTGATGGTTTGGAAGCTCATGGTTCTGGGCATGACCTAAAACTGCACCCTGCTGAGAGTGGGTGGCCTGGTGGGGCTCTCAGTTGCATTGGAGCCCCCAGGAAATGCCAAGCCAGTTACCACCCCGGGGAAAGGTGGGTCGGGGTGTCTTAATAACTCCAGCTCCCACAACCAGGTGGGTTACCTCCTAATAGGGCCAAGAAGGTAGACCCAGGTAGAGAGTGGGCTAGAGGCTCAGAGGCCTGACTCAAAACACCCTCGACAGGTCACTGCTGGGGCCAGTACTGGAAGGGTCAAAAGGGCGAGGGGCCTACCATGTGGGACTCCCAGAGCTGAGGGCCTGGGGTTTCTGACTGGCTTTGGAGGTGAGGCCAGGGCCTGTGTGGCCAAAGGTACCAGGGGGATGATGCCTGAGAGGGGGAAGAGTTCAGGGAGCTAGGCAGCCCAGAACGAGGGTAGAGTAGGATGCTTGATTGGAAGGATCTGGTTGGGGTCTGGACTGGAGGATTCTGGGGCTGGTGATGTTAAGAACTGTGAATGCCATCTCCAAGGCTTGGGCTACACTGTAGGGGAGGAACAGAGCCGCAGATAGTGCCCCCTGGCATTGGGGCAAGTATGGGCAACCTCCTGCCTAATTAATATCATAATTATATATCAAGGCATGGCAGATGAGGAGGCAGGTGGTTGCCCCAGAAATAGGTGGGCGGGCCAATGGCAGACTGGCCTCGAGAAAGCCCCCTGTTACAGGTACGCAAGTGAGATTACCGTACTACAAAAGCTAGAGAATTCAAAATTTCATAGATCCATTGTATTCATCTGAGGTATTACATTTGCGATAGCAGAAAAGCTCCTGACATAAAAGAGAGCCCAGAGCTATTCAAGAGATTTCTTCAGAAAGAGAATTAGTTCTTCCACAAAAAAATTAGATCAGTTTCTATCAGGAAAATCTCCCTCCTTGCAGTCTAACTTGAATGCATGGCTGTATGCTTCTCTGGTATGTTGAAGATACCCAATATCCCACAGTCCTCCACTCTCCTTTCCTCCCTACAAGTGAGGAGGAAGGAGGGAGGGGAGAGCTCCCTGCTAACCTATCCAGGGATAGCTTTCCCTAGTTTGACCTGGAGAAGTGCCCAGAGTAGGGATATTTTCCTGAAACAGGCACCAAGAGAGTTCCTGCCAGGAGATAATGGCCTCCCATCCCACCAATTAGCTGGTTGGTGGGATACAGGGCTGGAACCTTGTCTGTCTGTGTAGCAGCTGCTGCCAACTACAGCTTGCCCCCTTGCTAGGCAGAGAAGAGGTCAGGCCATCAATCACTGGGATCTCCTAAGAAAGCAGTGTTTTAGTGCCCCATGACTGAGAGTTTGCCTGTGTAGTTTTCCAGGCAAGGGGCTGGAATGCATGTGTGATACAACTTCCAGTCTATTTAACTAGCACTAGGAATTTCATAGAAATTCCTGCTACTAGAAATGAAATCCTGTCCATGGCCAGGTCTGCAAGTTAGATAAGTTGCACCACAAATTTTGCCTGTCTCTACAAGTTCTCTTCACCCACCAAGGATGAGGGCATCTTGTACCTGCTGTCTGTAGAAAGTTTGCTGTGTACATGGATGGAAAAAGTAGTAAGTTTGGTAAGGGTAGCAGGAAGGAATAGTGCTATGAAACAGGTGGAGAGGAAAGCATTGGGTAGGCAGAATAAAAGGGAAAGGGCAAGATTTAGTGACTTGTTTGGTAAGACAGTCTTCTCAGTATAGTATTGCTACAGATTTCCAAGATTATGGAATTGGCTTAAAAATCCATGCAATCTTCATTTTTTTCCTTTGAGTATTTTTGAAAGCTTATCTTTGCAAGTAAACTGTAGTGTCAGAAGTTTACAAGACAGAAATGAAATTGTTATAAATGCTGGGACCCTCAAGCTGGGTTTTGAGCAGAATACTATGTGTTATGATGAAATCATGGGAGATAGCAATTCAAAGTAAAACAAAATTGTAAAATGTTCCTGGTTGCCAGCTATTAGATAATCAGACACCCTCCTACTGAATTCCAGCCCCCCTAGGTGGAGCGTGTGGAACAACTGCCCAGCTGGTTATAATTCACATTCAAAGATGACCTATATTTGTTTAATTTCTTTTTAAATGCTACAGTTCATTCTGCCAATTGGGTCCAGGATCTTCTGCCCATTGGGCCTTTATCTTTAAATTTCTTCCTGCTTCTCCTGTTGGTTCCTCCTTTCTGACTGTGGAACTTAAGGAAAAGCAGTTCTGTTTCAAGCAGATGGCCTTGTGTCATTGTGTATTAACAAGCATGCTCAGGCATACTCTGTCTACTGATGGGATGAAGTCCCCAGTGGATAACTCTCTTCTTATGAGCAATCAGTGGGACATCACATTATGCCATCCTGAACATCTTGTCAGGCCATTCTTCCTCCCATCTATTGTCCACAGAGAATTAAAAATTGCATTAGGACAACAAGAAATTTCTGAAATGTTACTGTTAATTGAAAATGAGGTCATTTTGTTGGCATTTCAGAGACTGACAGATTCGCCCTATCCACTGATCCCTGAGCTGCGTAGGCAGAATACATCTCTCACCCTACTGGCTTATCTTGCTTTTTTTTCAAGACACTAAAGACATTCTTAATAAACTCCTGTATCTTTAAATGTTCTTCTTGTTGCAGCCAGCATGATATTAACATCTGACTTGTTCTATGGCATTCCTCGTCATATTGATGCAACTAACTCAAAATAATGTAACACATCTATGTATCATTCTTTTAAAATAAAATGTTTATATAGATAAAATTTCCCAGCTCAACTGAGGCAGAAAACAGACACAAATCCTCCCTTTATAGTATAAATACAAAGGCCAGTCGGGGGGGGGGGGGGA
>NW_017728994.1:75693245-75699391 GCF_001723915.1 Gavialis gangeticus | reverse complement strand
GGAAAAAAAAAAAAAAAAAATCACACCCTCATAATGAAAAAATAAAGGCACGTGGGGGGGGGGGGGGGGAAATCAATGCATATGTCTCCCTTTCCCTTAGCAATCTTGCCCTATAAAAACAATGAGGAATGGTCGTGGTTTCATGTTCCATAAGGGTGGCTGTGTAAATAACCACAGAAGTCCTAGGTATAATTTGTGTTTCTGGAACTTCAGTTGAAGGCAATACACATGTTCTCTGTGTGAACTTGATACTTTAGTAAACTATCACATGAGCAACCCTGGAGAGGCAAGTCTTCTATAAGTATTGGTACTGGATGGGCACTAGATTCTTTATAAACTTCCTTCACCATGCCCCAGTAATGTGCTAGCCAGTCAGCTATTTAACTCTTTGTTTCTTTGCTAGCAAGAGGTAGTATGCGCCAATAATAAACAATAGCCATGAGACAGAGACCACTAATGCATATCCCAGAGCTATTACTTATTTGTTACTGATCTCTACCAGATTTGAATTTTGTGACAAAACTGAGAAGTTTCGAAGCCCATACTTAATTTCTTGAACAACCCAGTCTTTGCTCTTTCAGTCTGGAATTGTCTAGTGATTTATTTATTTGAAAGAAAGAGCATCTTAAAGCAAACAGTCTAATTTTAGGTATGCTTTTTTTCTATCCATGGGGTGAAGGAAATCCCAAATTTTTAAATACTCAAGTGTCATGAGATGCATTAGTAAAACAAGCCAAGTTTTAAAGATACCTTTTTAGGGACAAATTTGGCCCCAAATTCAGGCATTGCAAATTTAAGCATTTGGAAAACAACAACAAAAGGAAATTTAATGTAATTTCATTATATAAAATTAAGCCAAGACTGTACTGGTTAAGCAAGCGGTTTCTCAGAATCCTCTGTGGTATGAACCACATATCGTGAAAAAAAAAGATGTCTCCTGGATGGCTCCCATTGGTTATGCAAGCCATCTTCTTATGTCTTCCTAGTATTTGTCTAATGTCCATGTGACAGTTACAGCCATTAATTACATGAAAGTAGTTAGACACATACATGTATACTCTAGCTGTACTTTAGTACTAGAAGATCACACCCTACAGTTGATGCATCAGGCAAAACTATCAAACTCCTTGTGTGAATATGGCTCTATCAGCAGAAACAGGCTTTGCTTACTAAAGAGCAGCAGCTGTGAAATGTAGGCTAGAGTGAAACCAGAGTGAAAGATTAGTCTAGGAATACCTATTGTGCAAACACAACAAAACATACCAGTAGCAGTGGCCTCAGTATGGACTGTAGACCAGGACCAGATTTACCTCTTTTAACTGATGTCAAAGCGTACATTGAACAAATAGCCTGCAAATATACCAATACAGTTGGGAGCAACTGGGAGGTTGACAAATATTTGAGGAAATGGAAGCAGAGAAATTATGGGATACTACATTTAGGAGACCTTGTTGCAAGAGCTAGCCCACTAATGGACAGCATAAATGTTTAAATGACTAACATCTCAAGATGAGTAGACAGATGTTTCTGGATGCTCAACAGACCACAAGTTCTGTGGTTCTCAGCTGGAAATAATTATTTTAAAAATAGCTTGGGAATTACCTGTCTCTGCAAAATACTTATTAATCAAAACTACTACATGTAATAGACAGCTTCCTATTAGTAATATGGCCTACATATCCAGACCTGAAATTTCCAGAGATGTAATGTGTAAAACAAGATTATAAAACATTGCATTCAGCAAGCTGTTCACTGCCTGATGGCCAAGATAGCAAAGAATTTAAATGGCGCCTATATATGCTGAGTATTTAAAAGGCTAATGAACTTGTGGATAATAATGATTACAAACACATCCTCCATCCATATTTCAGAAATTGATACAGCTTTATGTGTGTACATGAAAGTGCATAGTGTTTTTGAATGTTACTGTCATCTACAAACTTGACCAATGGAAATTAATCTGTCCAGTATTTACTATCTCTGGAAAAAGTGCAAAACTGAACAACATGTAGTGAAGATTTTAAATTCAGAAAATGTTGACAAAACTGAGACAACATGAAGTTAAAATTCAAAATGCATCTTTACTAAAGATTACTTGTAAATATTACTTCCTATCTAATACCGTTTCTGTGATATTTTTTCCTCATATACTTTTATTCTTTCATTTGTTAAAATATATTATAAAGTAAAGGTTTCCTATTGTCAAGTACAGCTGACATTTGAATAATAGATTATAATCTACAAAACCCAATTCTTTTCCTCGTCAAGTTTCTTAAAAAAGAAAAAAACCAAAAAACAAAGTAGGTTTACAAGGGCGTACTGGGATCCAGTGAAACAACATGTTAACACAAAGTAGGAGGTGAAGAAAGCACTTGGTGACACTGGATTGTGGCCAAAGAAATGTGGGTTCAACACAAGTAATCTGTGTTAAAAACCAAGTAAAAGTAGCCAATCTTTAACTCTGCCTCAATGTCCTGGCTATAAAGTAAAGAATATTACACTGTTTCAACTGAACTGTTTCAGGTGAGAACTGTATTTTTAAAGTTTTAGAAAAATCATAAAAAGTGTGTGAAATAAGTAACTTAGGAAATAAGTTCTTGTGATGGTGGCACTTAGGATGCCTCTATGTACCATTTTATAATCTCCCAAAGAACTATAGGTACCCCAACTTTCCCGCCTGCCACATCTTGGATATTATTATTATATGTTCTAATTTAAGATGTCACTAGTCGGGAAGGTTATTATGTATAGTTGTGGGGGGTTGTTTTGTTTTGTTTTTGGTTTTTGTTTGTTTGTTTTGGTACCTCTATTAGGGGTCCTGGTATTATGGAGAAATACATCACATGCTTTCTCGACTATTGACACACACTCGCCGACATATATATCATAGATTTCATAGACTAGATTTCATAAACATTAGGGCTGGAAGGGACCTCGGAAAATCATCAAGTCCACCCCCCGCCCAAAGGGCAGGAAGTCAGCTGGGGTCATAGGATCCCAGCAAGATAAGCATCCAATTTCCTCTTGAAGGTGTTCAATGTAGGTGCTTGAACCACCTCCGATGGCAGGCTATTCCAGACCTTGGGGGCTCGGACAGTAAAGAAATTCTTCTTAATGTCCAGCATGAAATGGTCTTGGAGTAGTTTATGACCATTCAACCTCATCATCCCTTGGGGCACTCTGGTGAACAGACATTCCCCCAGATCCTAGTGGTCACCCCTGATAACCTTATAGGTGGCCATCAGATCACCCCTGAGCTTGCACTTTTCCAGGCTAAAGAGCCCCATGACTCTCAGCCTCTCATCGTAAGGTCTGCTTTCCTGACCTCTGATCATGCACGTGGCTCTTCTCTGGACTCTCTCAAACTTCTCCACATCCTTTTTAAATTGTGGAGCCCAAAACTGGACACAGTACTCCAGCTGTGGCCTCACCAAGGCCGAGTACAAGGGGAGAATGACGTCCTGGGATTTTGTTGAGAAGCATCTATGGATGCATGCCAGCGTTTTGGTCACTTTATGAGCTGCAGCATCACATTGAAGGCTCATGTTTATCTTGTGGTCCATGATGGCCCCCAAGTCTCTTTCTTCCGCAGTGCTAGCCAGTATATATTTACAGTCCGATTCATATTAACACTTGTCTTTATTTTTATCTTTTATCACTCCATACAAACTTTCTTTACTTTTAGACAGAAGCTGTCTTTTTGTATCCTTTTCCTTTTTTTTTCTCTTTAGCCTTATCAGTAATATCAACTTTGTAACTCTACCTATATGATGTTCTTATGTAACCACTATTACTTTGGTTGAACTGAACTTAGTATTAGAAAACAAGTCTCTTTCTATCGTGTTTGTCTGTTTTTCTTTTTGTGCGCGCTTTTATCTTCAAACTCCGCTGTATACTTTCTCTTTATTTTGTTGCTATATATGTCTACCTTTTATCCTGTGTGTGAATGAAACCTTGAATCCTCTTGTTGGACAACGAGATGCCGTCTCTAAGCTTAAGAGAGCAGGTCAAAATTCACTCTCTTTTCTTTGTTTACTTTCCAGGTCAGCAGCCAGACGTGTCCCATGGTTTGTCTCCTCGGGGATCTGCCCCTCTTCCTCAGAGCTCCCTCTCTCTGGCATTATGAGAAGTCCTGAGGTAAGCTTCTTATTCCCTGGGTATCCTCTTTCTCCCCCTTTTTATCTTTTAGCCCCTCTCTCCTTTTTGCTGAAGCTCCTATCTCCTCTCCTTGTTCCGCTCTCGGACCTTCCATCCTTATATGGTAATGGCTCTGGAAGCGGCATTCTCCAGCTCTTTTCACCATGTCTGCGTTTACTCTTTCACAGTTCTGTATAGATATTTCTAAGTGGGCCATCTCCTAAGCACCTCATTATCTAAATTAATTTAATAAGAAAACTTTTTTAGCAAGAAATGTAAAAAAAAATAAAAATAAATTGACTTTTCTCTTAAATATAATTTAGAATTAGCTGTGATTCTGTCATTGATTTGTGGTATATATATATTCAAGGATTCTGTTGACTTCTTATTAATTAGGTCTACTCTACCATGGAAAAGCTCTGACAGAAATAATTGAGTTTTGGAATGATGTCAATAGTTCTCTATGCCCAACTTCCTCAGAATACTTTTAATGCACAGGCAGATTTTTTATGCCACATGCATTAGTTTACTTTTTAATATAAAAATAAATGTTTTCATACATCTAAATATCTCCTGTGCACCTGACATAATAAAGAACTTTTTTGGAATAAGAGTACCTTTCAGCAAGGTGCAAATTACAATCTGTTTTTCTCCCTGAAATATAGTAACTAGTGTTGAGATCCTGAAAGGCACTTAAATTTAGATACTTTTTTTCACCTTTGAGGAGCTGGACCCTTTAAGGTTCTAATGTGCCAGTGTTCTGGGACAAATTAATCAATACCTAGAATTTTGTGGGACCACTTAGTTGGCTAGAAGTATGTGCAGGTATAGTGATTTTTCTGTATCAGAGGTTATGATTATGAAATAACTTGATGCACCTGGATTTCTATCCTGTCTTTGTAAGATTCAATTAATTTCTACTCCTTGCAATCTTAAGAACTTATAAACAAGTGAGCCATATTATTGACTGAGGGAGACATAAATGCAAGTAATTCCTTAGACCTGATCCTCTGATTTTTAATAAGGACTAATTGCTGGTTCCCATGAGAGTTCAACCTGAAGGAGACTTGCAAGAATGTGGCGTGTCTACTTTCTATTCTCTGAAAATTACACATATTTGTTACAGTACCACAGCACTTCTTGGCTAGGTACAGCCATTCAAAAAAGCATGAGGCAGAATCTATCTAAGCTATGTGGTTTTCTATAAGTGGCAAAGTTTAGATTGGTGGCAAACAAAACATGTATTCACCCTTTGGTGGAGGGGGGCAAATCTTAGATCAGGTTCCACAATTTTTAAGCCAGTCTATGTGCTGAACTTCTGTTCTGTTATGGATATAGACTTGTTTCCAATCACTTACACCAGTAAAAGTGTAATGTCTGTACCTGGCCCTTATATTGCTAAAAAATAGCTTAATGAAGGCTTCACAGGTTTTTGTTGTTTTTTATTTTTAAAAGTTGATAAAGTCCAATAGTTAAGTCCAGGAATGTCCCTGAGTATTATAAATGCAGCAGCTCCACCCTTTGGTATTATCTGCCTCTAAATATCAGCACCAGGCACTGGAAAACAAGTTCTCCACTCTTCACTTCTGTTGCTAGGTGGGTTATGGAGGGTCCCAGGTTCTAGTTTCTTTTGAAGCCCTTACTGAATGTATGAAAGAAGACTACTATGTGACACTGTACCAACAAAGAAATTAAAGCACCAGCTGAGCACCGGCCGAAAGTTTCAAAAGAGTTAAAATCTTAATACCTTCCCTTTCCTGTCACATGCTAATGACATTAATAATGGCCATCTACCTGCAGTTGCACCTGCATAGGTAGACTGCTACAGTAATGTGGATTAAGGTCAAAGACAGGAAAAGTTGTAAAGATAAATATGACAAGAGATAACCCAGGCTGCTCCACTGGCATTTTCCCAAGTCTACAAAAAATCTATATTCTTGTTTAATTATTTCCCTGGCTCAGGCTCTAGCCAGGACACTTATGTATCTGTAGGAGGCCTCTTGGTTCCA
>NW_017728994.1:75686627-75688245 GCF_001723915.1 Gavialis gangeticus | reverse complement strand
CCCGCCATATCTTGGTCTTATATGTAAATTAAAGGGAGGCTGCATTTCATCTTCTTGGTCACGGTTCTCCTGTTATCACTGTCCCCGCTCTGTCATGGGGTCTCGGTGCACCCCCAGCCTTATGGGCTATGTGTGGCTCCAACCACCCCTGTACCACACCCCAAGCCTTGCTGATGTACCAGACGTTGTTTGGTCTTAGCTGCAGCCCTTGTCTCTCTCTGCGCCCTCTGGCGCTCGGGTTTTCCACTCCCCTTCTCGGGGCTGGGGTCAGTGCATCCCCAAAATGCTGAGCCTTCTCTGGCACCAGGGTCCCTACGCTACCCTGGGTGCCCTATGAGGGCTCCTCCAACCCCTAATAGCCTCACCCAAACCACCGGTTGTAAACAGAAAACTCAAGCCCCTAGGCTACAACATAAATCTAAGCCATCGGGCTATAACCATATTTGAGCCACTCCTGCGTTTGTCCATCTCTTACCAGTATCATATTGTTCAGGCATTCCAGCTTCTTCCTTTTCCTCACTCAGGCAGAGCTCCCACCCCTTTGGCAGCCAGCAGGAAACTGCCTGCCTGGCCTCAGCCTGGGTTTAAATGGGAGCCAGGCCCTGCCCCTTCTGGTCAGCTGACTCCCCTGGTTGCCCCGGCAACCTGCACCTGTGCTTCTTCATTACTTCTCCACAAGTAGCAGGCACCTCAGTGCCCTGCTACATTCCTATATACAAATATAACAATTTAAAATAAGGCTTGGAATAACAACACATACATATTTTCCCATTATCCCTTATTTTGAAATATGCAATTAACAAAAATTGTGTTCTACTGCACCTGTTCTCCTCTAGGTGGCAGTATCAGTTTCTTCATTTAATTTTTTTTAAATGCATTTACTCAAAAGCTTAGCTGTAAGTCAGTAAACAAGTATTGCAAATACAGCTAACTACCTTTTAATGTAAGTGTTTCAAAATAAGTACACGGGGGGAGAACAGGAATTATAAAGAAAATATTTTTACCAATAAAAAAAACACTTTATAGTTTGGAGCAAGCTATATTTTTAAAGCAGCAATGAAGTCTTAATGAGTAGTAGAGTATTTGAATTTGTAATATTAAGCTGGTTAATGAACTCTACTATGCATGTAGTTAAAGTAGTTTAAGTTAGTATCATAACAGTCTCAGTTACTAGAATACCTGTATACATTTCTGAATTTCACTCATTATTCTGAAGGAGAAGAGTATCTATCATAAAGCTGGCTAGAAGGGCACTATTTATTGGGAGTGAATTTATGGCCCAAGTACCTTGTTCTGGGTGGACCCAAACCCTCAGACTGACCATGACTTCTCCATTCGATAATAGGCAAATGTTATTGATAAACAGAGATAACAGATAAGAATAATGCAGGAAAGGCAAACAAAATAACCCACCCATATTCTATATCTATCAGTCCTAGAGCTGTCACAGAGGGAAAGTATGTCTAGCCATTATGTGAATGTTATCCTGAGGTTCTTTCTTAAATGTTAGATGACTGGAGGTTGAAGGCCAAGCCCTAGCCTAATCCTCCCCTCCTCGTCTCCCCTCCCCTCCCCCCCAAGTGGGGTGGGTGAGATGGACTGGTGGTGTGCCCTTTGT
>NW_017728994.1:75680669-75681627 GCF_001723915.1 Gavialis gangeticus | reverse complement strand
TCACTTACACCAGTAAAAGTGTAATGTCTGTACCTGGCCCTTATATTGCTAAAAAATAGCTTAATGAAGGCTTCACAGGTTTTTGTTGTTTTTTATTTTTAAAAGTTGATAAAGTCCAATAGTTAAGTCCAGGAATGTCCCTGAGTATTATAAATGCAGCAGCTCCACCCTTTGGTATTATCTGCCTCTAAATATCAGCACCAGGCACTGGAAAACAAGTTCTCCACTCTTCACTTCTGTTGCTAGGTGGGTTATGGAGGGTCCCAGGTTCTAGTTTCTTTTGAAGCCCTTACTGAATGTATGAAAGAAGACTACTATGTGACACTGTACCAACAAAGAAATTAAAGCACCAGCTGAGCACCGGCCGAAAGTTTCAAAAGAGTTAAAATCTTAATACCTTCCCTTTCCTGTCACATGCTAATGACATTAATAATGGCCATCTACCTGCAGTTGCACCTGCATAGGTAGACTGCTACAGTAATGTGGATTAAGGTCAAAGACAGGAAAAGTTGTAAAGATAAATATGACAAGAGATAACCCAGGCTGCTCCACTGGCATTTTCCCAAGTCTACAAAAAATCTATATTCTTGTTTAATTATTTCCCTGGCTCAGGCTCTAGCCAGGACACTTATGTATCTGTAGGAGGCCTCTTGGTTCCACAAAATCATTTGACACATTCTCTTTCCAAGTTAACCTTTTACAGAGCTCTACATTGTCTTTTCTCATGTTCAAGTATGTTCAATATGTCCAAAATACAGAAGGAATTAAAAGTCCCAAATCTCCCTGTCATGGAGCGGGGTCCTAGGGGTGGCCGTGATCTCTCCTAGCACCCCCTACCATGCCAAGTTTGCTTCCAAGCACCCTCAAATCTCGCCCACCACATCTTGGTCTTAGATATAAATAAAAGGGAGGCTGCCTTTCACCTTCTTGGTCACGGTTCTCCTGTCAGCCCTGTCCC
>NW_017728994.1:75661051-75680531 GCF_001723915.1 Gavialis gangeticus | reverse complement strand
TCAAAATAAGTACACGGGGGGAGAACAGGAATTATAAAGAAAATATTTTTACCAATAAAAAAAACACTTTATAGTTTGGAGCAAGCTATATTTTTAAAGCAGCAATGAAGTCTTAATGAGTAGTAGAGTATTTGAATTTGTAATATTAAGCTGGTTAATGAACTCTACTATGCATGTAGTTAAAGTAGTTTAAGTTAGTATCATAACAGTCTCAGTTACTAGAATACCTGTATACATTTCTGAATTTCACTCATTATTCTGAAGGAGAAGAGTATCTATCATAAAGCTGGCTAGAAGGGCACTATTTATTGGGAGTGAATTTATGGCCCAAGTACCTTGTTCTGGGTGGACCCAAACCCTCAGACTGACCATGACTTCTCCATTCGATAATAGGCAAATGTTATTGATAAACAGAGATAACAGATAAGAATAATGCAGGAAAGGCAAACAAAATAACCCACCCATATTCTATATCTATCAGTCCTAGAGCTGTCACAGAGGGAAAGTATGTCTAGCCATTATGTGAATGTTATCCTGAGGTTCTTTCTTAAATGTTAGATGACTGGAGGTTGAAGGCCAAGCCCTAGCCTAATCCTCCCCTCCTCGTCTCCCCTCCCCTCCCCCCCAAGTGGGGTGGGTGAGATGGACTGGTGGTGTGCCCTTTGTCCATGGTGGCCTTGGGTTCCCCTCTTGGGGACCCTTTGCTGCTCTGAAGTCTGTCCTTTTGTATTCTTTCTCCCCTCTGCTAACACTTCATCTCTGGGCATAGCTGATTGGTATCCCTGTGGTTGACATACTGTCCATGTTCTTTTACTTTAGTATATTCTTTTGTTCAACAAATCCATCACATGCACACATCTTAATTGGTTATTTATTGGTCTCCTAATTTGGTCCATCTACCAAAGCTGGAAATCCCATGGGCTCTGCAATTCTGCACTGTGACCTAATACCACCTTATCTCATGTTAAGGAACAGTGTGGCACATGTCTTCAGTTTCCCAGCCTGTGTCTGCTGGCTTCATACACAATAGGTCTTGATAGAAACTTTGTAACAAACAGGCTTTTACAAATTAATTAACTCTTGCCATTCTCCTGGACCATTGTTCTAATGCAGCATCTACTTTATCTACAAGCCAATTGCCAAAAACAAACTTCTAAATATAATTTTCTAGCCATTATTATTGGTGAAGCAAATAGGCCATTTTTCTTGTTTACACTGTTCAACCCCATTGACCCAAATGCAAATTTGTCTTTAGTCAATGCAAGTGAAATTCTGGTACTTTGTCAATGATTTATGCAATGGCTTTCATTTAAAATTGTTCCTTGTGGTTTCTACAAAAAGCTTCCATCACTTAGATTTTATTGATGCGAACATAATTAGTATTTCAGGTTTGTGACCGGTTCATCAAAATCACCGAGCTTAAAAATCTCTGATCAATTAAAAACTAGCTGCAAAATAGGAATAAATCCATTTTGTGTAGGAAATGAGGTGAGACACGAATCTTTCAGTTCCAGAAGCATGCATGGTTAAAGAATTTAGCAGTATATAAAAATATGCAGGCTGTATAGAGACTGATAAGGCTTGCTTATGAATAACATTACCCTATAATTCTCATCTGAGGGCGCTTATTCTTTATTTTTGCTTTTGCTACAAAGATGTAAAGTAGATAATAAAACCATTTCACAAATTAAACAAAAACATTTTTATAAATGATTTTAATATTTCAATTTGTTCTTTTTTTCCCCCCCTTGCCTTGTTTGTACCTGACCTTTTCCTTTAGGTGTTAAGTCAACACTCAAGGCATCTGTTATTTCTCAAAGATTTTCTTTCCAGGAACCTACAAACAAAATATATAGAGTAAGTCTTTATAAGTTGGGTGGTAAAGGATGAATTATATTTATCTGTACTCTGATGCTGTCCTTCAAATGATCAGTAAAAGTTACTGTCCAAATCATGTAGTGTAAGATTGATGTAGCTGTGATGATTCAGAAACTAAGAGGCAAGGATTTTTTGAGGTGATATTTTTTTTGGACTAACTGTACAGTTGGGATACAGTTGACAAGCTTTCACCTGCAAGACATTACCTTCAAAAGCTTGTCTAACTTCATCCCAACTACATAGTGGGTGCATCTACATGACACACTGACTGTGCAGTAGCTTAATAATTCTGTGTAGTAATGCATCACAGTGCAAACAGTGCTAATATGCTAGTGTGCAGTAGTGTCACTGTGCTTAGTAGCTTCACTAAAAAGATGTGTGTTGGTGCTACTGAGCAGTAACACTGGTTACTGCGCATTAATTTAGTGCTTGATTATATAAGTACTGAATTTAATGTGTAGTAACTACGGTGCATTAATGATGATGTAGATGCTCTCAGTCAGTCCAATAAAAGAAATAAGTCCAAGAAATCCTTGCCTGTTGTCTAAAATCAATTTACAGTGAATTCATGCACAAAACTGCATCAGTTTTATTTATATAGGCTGGTAACTTAAAGAATAATTTTTAATCCTTGGTGCTTAAGAGTGGTGTTGCCTTTTGATGCAATATAACAGAAAACACTAATCTCTTGGCTGCCTTTTTTATTATTCTTACACAGTGATCTTTTATTTTCATTCCCATGAGATACAAGAATCAAGCTCTCAAAACTGATTTGAATTCAGTATGACTTCTTCTTGAATAAAGGTTGTTCAGTTTCACTCTCAGTTATTACATGTCAAACCTCAGGTACACTGCTAGGCATGAAGCTACCAGCGCTCTGTTCTTTTCTCCTTCTTTGTTCCTCAAGCTACGTTCCACATATGTAGTTAGGAATTTAAGTATTGATTCCACTTAAAATAGGAAATCAGGAGCTATAAAAATGTTAATTTAAGGTGGTTCTTAAGTAGTGCTGGTAACCATAGTTGGACTACCTTGAAATTAATGACCAGCTGGACTGGGACTCCTAATTCAGTCTCTTAAGAGAAAATAGCATTTCCAAGCTCCCTGTAACACCTACATAAAGAAGCTTGGAAGAATAAAGATGAAGTTGCTTCATCTCCTTCCTACCTTGTTGAGAGTGCCATGGGCATGTGGGAGCATAAAAAGATATCAGTCTATACTGTTACTTCACCATGGGGACCAGAATCGTGATGGCAAAAGCTTGTGTAAGGATGGTATGGAGATTCATATGTCTTCCATATGCTCTCAGGTCAGAACCATAAAGTATGACTGCACAGAGCTGTATTTGTTCTTCTTGATCTTGCTCCCTCTTAGGAGAATATTAATGCTGACTGCCTATGTCACCCTAAAGGATATTTCCAGCTGTATTCCTGTGAGGCAAACCAGTGATAGGAATGGTGATTTTCTAGCTAATATGTAGGACTGGATTCTGATGACACTTAGAAGAGCAGAAGACAAGAATGATTCCTGTGAGTCTGGATAGATGTGAATGAGGTCAGATCTAATGCCAGTGTATCCTACCAGGTAAAGAAATAAATAGATTAAAAGTTTTGTAAAAGACAGGGGCTCCACTAAAGTCTAGATAAAACAACAAAAGCTCTCCCAACAACATTCAGGATAATTTTCTCAGTTGCTGTAAAAAATCATATCCACATCGTTAGGCTTATTTCATTGTATATAGCTAGGAGGAGCAGGAAGACCTAGACCTGAGGATAATTTGGAGAGCTGATTTTCCAGCTTGTTTTGTGTAAAATTAATTAGTTTTATCAAGGGCTGAGCAGTATGGCATATGATGTGTGTGTGTGTGTGTGTGTGTGTGTGTGTGTGTGTGTGTGTAGTCCTATAGGGTTTCTGTCCCTCTTGGGTTTTTAGTCATAAGTATAGCTAAGCCTTCTGAAGACATATGTCATTTAGGAGATTATAAATACTCACTGCCTGGGAGGCCAAAAGGAGTATTTCCAGCTGTGTATCTGTGAGGTAAATCAGCATGACACTCAGCTAGTTGTTGAAAAAAATATAATCATTCTAAGAGTTTGAATCCACACTATAACAATATAGAAGTAGGTGGGTTTTTTTAAGTCTAACAATCTTATCAAGTCTGGTTACCACAGGAAGTATTTCAGGGGGCTTTTAGTATTGCCAGTATTTTTCCCTCCATGAAAGTCTTCTTTCATGTCTTTCTTCCTGGAAAAATCGCTCTTGTTTTTACTTCTCTAATCTAGCTTCACATACAGATTTTATGTAAAGGTGGATTGCCTGGGAACATAAAGGATCAATCCCCTACACATGCTGTTAACTACCAGCATGCAAAAATGTAGGTGCTGTTTAACATTCTTTAATTATTACCATAAAACGTGAAGTACATTGATCTTTAAATGATTAAAACCTATCAGAAACTCCAATTTCAGAAAAGATTCACAGATGTTGCATATAGTGCTAAATTTTATATTCAGGACTCCATTTAGGTCATGTTGAAATAGGGGCAAATCCAAAAGGGGCGCAGTGGTATAGTCACATCCATCTTTTGGACCACACCACAAGAGCAGCAGTCATGAATTTTGTTTGAAGTTCCCAAAGCAGGCAAGGACCCTGGTCCCCACGCTCATCTTGCTCTCCGTTCCCCTCCATGCTCAGCAGCATGTCCCTCCCCACCCATTCTCCCTTACCCTGCCTACTCCTGCAGCTCTGCCCACTACCACCAGCTGACCTGCAGGCAGGAGTGAGATGTGGGGGGAATGGGAAGAGAGAGGGGAATGGGAGGTGCTGCTCAGCATGAAGGGGAAAACAGGGTGTTCTGGGGAGAGAGAGGAGTTCTTACTTGCTCTGGGGATTTAAAGTCCCTGGCTGCTGTTTCTGCAGCATAGTCTGCCCACCCTGGTTTGTGGGGAGGCTGGGAAAAGATGTTTAGCCACCCTAGTAGTGCTAGTCATTGCTGCCTCACCCATCTCAAAAATTCTGAATCTGACCATTCATGGAAATAAGGACTTCAGGAACAGTCCTGTTTTTCTTCTGAAATTTAAGAAACATCAGGCCACGCACTGGAACGCATGTGCCTCCACCTTGTTTTTGTATGCAACCATGTTGTTAAATGTGTAAGCACTCAGTTTGCACTTACTCTTTGTGTGTGTGTATATACTCAGTGTAACCTTTGCAGGTGCAAATTGTTCCTCCCAAGCACCTGTATCTACCCTATTAACTTAAACAGAGACAGCATGAAATCTTAATAGGCAACTACCTAATACAAACCCACAAAAATATCAGAATACAAACATAAAGGGATATATTTACTTGACTCATAGACATTAGGGATGGAAGGGACCTCGGAAGATTATCGAGTCCAGCCCCCTGCCTCAGGGGCAGGAAGTCAGCAGGGATCATAGGATCCCAGCAAGATAAACATCCAAATGTCTGTTGAAGGCGTTCAAAGTAGGTGCCTGCACCACCTCTGGTGGCAGTCTATTCCAAACCTTGGGGTCTCAGACAGTAAAGAAGTTCTTCCTTATGTCCAGCCTGAAATGGGCATGGAGGAGTTTGTGACTGTTTGACCTTGTCATCCCTTTGGGCGCTCTGGTGAACAGGCACTCCCCCAGATCCTGGTGAGCACCCCTGAGAAACGTATAGGTGGCCACCAGATCACCCCTGAGCCTACACTTTTCCAGGCTGAATGAAGAGTCCCATGGCTCTCAGCCTCTCTTCATAAGATCTGTTTTCCTGACCTCTGATCATGCATGTGGCTCTCGTTTACTCTCTCTCAAGCTTCTCCACATCCTTCTTGAATTGTGGAGATCAAAACTGGACATAGTAGTCCAGCTGTGGCCTCACCAAGGCTGAGTACAATGGGAGAATGATGTCCTCGGATTTGCTTGCAAATCATCTATGGATGCAAACCAGCATTTTGCTCACTTTACTAGCTGCAGCATCGCATTGAAGACTCATGTTCATCTTGTGGTCAATAATGACCCCCAAGTTCCTTTCGTCTGTAGTGCTAGCCAGTGTAGCACTGACAAACTTATAACCATGCTGCAGGTTTTTCTTCCCAAGATGGAGGACCTTACATTTTTTGATGTTAAACACCATCAAGTTCTCATCCTCCCATTTGGATCACCCTTGTATCCTCAGAGTTTGGTGTCATCGGCGAACTTGGCCAGTCCGCTTCTGATACCAATGTTCACATCATTAATGAAGGTGTTGAATAGTATAGGCCCAAGGACAGAGCCTTGAGGGACCCCACTGGTCACAGCGCACCATGATGATTGACTTCCATCAACCACCACGCTCTGGGTCCTACCACGGAGCCAATTCCCCAGCCAGTGGATTGTGGTGAGACCGAGGCTGCCGTCAGCCAGTTTTGCTAAGAGATGATCATAGGATACCAGATCAAAGGCTTTTTTAAAGTCAAGGTATATGACATCAATCTCTTCTCCCTTGTCCAGGTGATAGGTCACCTGGTCATAAAAGGAAATAAGGTTGGTCAAGCAGGACCTACCTGCAACAAACCCATGCTGGCTATCCCCACTTGCCTTTAATCAAATCCAGTGCACCAGGAACATCTACTCAAATATACTCAAATTATGCCTTAAAATTTGGCACTTCTTCCTCATTTTCCAGAGGCAACTTGTACAACATACACAGAGAAATAAATTCTTAGTAAATGATTCTCTGAAATATAAATATTTCATTAAAATGATGTCAGGTAAATGCTTGGCTTTATGGTTTTTATCTGATAATTTGAAAGGAACCCAAATAATTTAAAATGTTACTTACATTCGCAAGTTGCCTACTCTGTTGGCACTGTGATTATTTTTGGCTGACATTTTTGACAGCTTGGTCATGCAAGGCAGTGCATAAATGAGTTGTGAAATATGACATATTTAGCAATAGGTACTCAATTAGTTTTGTGAAACAGAGGCTAGGGGAAAATATACTATTAATGCACTTGTTGTTTTGGACCTTTCAGTGTCAGAAGAAAAATTTAATACTGAATTTTGCATTTGATGCTTTGGGCATTTTTCTACTTGTTTCAAATTACAGAATAGAAATAAGTCCTTTGAAAAGCAACATCAAATTACACAAGCCCCTTTTTTGTAATTTAGAAAACTCAGTGATTGGAACATGGCTTATTTGGGAAAATGTTATTGACAATGTTTTATAATTAGGGTCTACCCAACTGAAGGAAACAGGTGACCAATTTCATGGGCAGATGATAAACCACAGGGCTGGCTACCATTTTTGTGGGCTAATCACATAGCTCTGGCTAAAGGGCCCCGGAAGTCCCACCCTTCCCCACAGATTGGCAGATAGCCTGAAACCATGGCTTAATTACCCTGATTATGACAAGGGAAGCCACTAATCTAAATTGTTATTAAGCATGGATTAATGGCTTCCCCAGGCTTTATCAGGGTAATTAAGCCATAGTTTTGGGTCATACCCAATTTAAGCTTTTAATAAAACTTGAAACCAGGGGTCTGCAAACCCCAGCATGCGTGCAGAGCATGATGTGAAGTCATTTTGCTCAGCATGCCACAGCAGGCCCAGGCTTTAAGCAAGCCCCTGCCACCAAACAGAGCCTGGGCTGTTCATAGTAGACAACAGAGAGGCTGCAAGTGGCTGTGCCAGGGCCCATGGAGCCCTGGCTTGGCTCATTGCCAGTGGTGAGTGCAAGCACACCTTGGGGTGGGCAGTGGGGAAAGGGCCAGAGGCGGCAAATCCCTGCCCCTTCCCTATTGTTCACCCTGAAGCACATGCACACCTGTTGCTAGCAACGAGTCAGAGTAGACAGCAGGCAAGGGGTCAGGGGCAGCTGCTTGAAGCCTTTGAACCCCAGGCTGTGAGCAGTCTGGGTTCCATGGCCAGCAGCAGGGGTCTACCCAGAATCTGGGCCCAGGCCAGATGTGGCAGGCAACTGGGAGGCTGTAAGCAGCTGCACCAGAGTCCGTGGACCCCCAACCTGGGTCCTTGCCAACGACAGGTGTACCAGCAGTGGGTGCACCCATGCCTCAGGGTAGACAGCAGAGCTATGGGTGCACCCTGCCATCTGCCTCAAAGTAAACATGCACCTGCCACCAGCAGTGGGCTGCACTGGGGCCCTGTGAACCTGGGTGCAGGTGCTTGCAGCCTCCCTGCCACCTACTGTGAGCAGCCTGCCCTCCCCCCTTACCCCCTGTACTCCATATTTTGAAATATGAAATCATGATTTTGGTAGGTCCCTATTTATAATCTTTGGAAAAATGTAAATGCCCCAAAGATTGTTACAATACAACAGTTTAGCCATTTTGGCTCTGCTATCTTGTGCATCACCAATCAGATGATTCATTTGATTCTAGCTATACACAGGTTTTACACCTTTTAAATTCGACAGATCATATAGGTGTAATTGACTGCAGAAATATATATAATAGGCCTGTGTGAAGTGGCTCGTATTCACTTTGGATTCGGATTCGGCTGATTCAGGGGACAGTGATTTGATTTGGTGATTCGAATCACTGTCCTGAATGGATTCAGCCAAATCACCCAGGCTAGGCCCTTCCCCCTTCCATTCTCCCAGCCCAGCCCAGCCCAGCCCAGCCCAGCAGTGGGCACCCCTCCCGCTCAAGCTCCCTGCACTTTGAAAAAAAAAGCCCATACTCACCAGGTGCTGCTGAGAGGGGGGGGGCTGCCCCTGCTGCCCCCCCACTGTCCCACACTGTGTGGGGGGATCTGCGCAAGCCCCCTGACCTCCCCATTCCTCCCAGTCCTCCCCATGGATGCCCCGCCCACCCCAGCTATGGCTGTTTTAGAAAAAAAAAGAAAAAACCCAGAACTCACTGTTTCTGCCTGGCTGGTGATGATTCCCGCTGCCCCCCACTGCCCCATGCCAAGTGGGGGGATCTGTATGAGCTCCGAAAGCCCCAAGGCCACTTCAGGAGCCAGTGAGTCCCTGGGTTTTTCTTTTTTTTCCTAAAAGGACCAGAGCTGGGGCAGGCGGGGTAGCCATGGGGGTGCTGGGGGAATGAGGGAGGGTCAGGGGGCTCATGCAGCATGGGGCAGTGAGGGGCAGCAGGGACTGCACCCCCAACCGATAGCACCCGGTGAGTAGAAGCTTTTTTTTAAAGCACTGGGAGCTGGGGTGGGCAGAGCAGCCATGGGGAGGGGAGGCTGGGGGAGTGTGCAGGAGTCACGTGGCTGGGGGATGGGGGCTGCTAAGGGCCAACACATGGTCCCATCCTCTTCCAGCCCCCTCTCCCCTAATTTTTTTCAAAGATTCAGAGAGCTTCAAATCTATTCGGTCCTTTTAATTGGTCCCCTGATTTGATTCAGATTCAAAGATTCAGCCACCGAATTGGGCCGAATCTCCTCTGAATCAAACCAGCACCCAAATCTTCACACAGCCCTAATATATAAAGTATTTGTATCCCTGAACTTGCTGCATAAGCCACATGAACAATACAGCTTGATTTCCAGATCCCAATTTACATGAGTGGTACTAAGATAAAACCACTCTCCCATTTGAAAATTGAGTAAATTTGATGTAGAAGTCATTAAAAGGTAGTAAGTGTTGTTCTGCAAAATGCCCTTTTTGCATTCAGTTTTAACTAGGATGAACAACACTTAAAGTATGACACAAGCTGGTTTTGAATGGAGGAAAGTCACACCTGTGTTTGGCTGAATTGACAGTGGTGTTGACTTCATGCAGGTGGGACCTGCAAAATCTGTGGCAAAAATGTTGGGGTTTTTTTTTGTGGAGTTAAAGATAGGAATGTATATTTGATAAATAAAGAAATATTTAACTTCCTTCCCTAAAATATCAAAAAGGGGATCAATGACAAGACTACTAGTGATACTCCATATCAAGTACAATTGCTATACTCTCTTCCCCTCTCATTTAACCTGAATTGACTTTTCAGTAGTCAGTATCTGTACCCCTTCATTTGTTGTATCCACATAGCAGAAAATATAAGTATTTTTAAGCTGCTGCTGCTCTACTATCTTACTAAGATATACAAGCATATGGTATTAAGATCTTTCATATAGAACAGGAGTTACACTGGTGTTATATGACCAAGCAACAGTTAGATGGGAAACATTTCACTGTGTTTATGAGAGGGCCATAGGTCAAGTAACATGATGGAATACAAGAAATGAGATTTTGTTCTTTTTCACTCATTGGGTTTCATCCAAACTGAACTGAACATATTATATCAAAAGAAACATTTAATTCATCTCTTGCCTTCAGGTGGAAAACTTGATTCAAAATGTGAAAATTAGTTACAGCTCAAGCTTTCCGTTTGGACTTTTCTTATCAGATATTTAAAGGTTATGATTCATAGTCTATCCCTCATCTTTTCAAGAGTCAGACATACTTAATTCAAAAAATTTTGTTTCTGAAGCTATGGCTTTGCAACATTTTGTTTTAAATGGTCAGGTCTGTTAAAATGGTGAATGTTGAAGAGTAGCCACTACAGAATTATCACTGAAAACAGTTTCACTTAGTTCATGTTGCAGTGCCTCATGTAAAGTATATATGTCTGTGCATAACTTGGGTGCCTAACAATGCAATTATGAGCATATAGGCTATCTTGTCAGTTGACAACTGACTTTTGTTTAACACAGGTAAAAGTGAAGTGAACATTATTTGTAAATGTAGACATCAATTAGCTGTTCAGTGAAAATGCATGAAATACAACTAGTATTAACAGAAATATTTATGATTTCTGGGTTTTCAGCATTTCCCTGTTTAGAGCTCAAACTTATAGCAGCATGTTGCATCCTAAGTAGACAAAGAAATCTGATATAAATGACAGGATCCCAATTTCTTCAAATGTAAGTGCTCCCTGGCTCACCCCTCTTTTTAAAACCTCTTCTGTAAAATGTCATAACTACAATACAGTGAACTACTTCTGCCCTTAAAGGGATCTATGCTTGATTGATATTTCATGCAGTATTCAGTGCACTTCTGGAAGGGGCTTAGACTCTATCATAAGAATGATTCATATAAAAACCTGAACAGACTGGTGCCACTCATTCTAGAGCAGGGGTAGACAAAATACGGTCTATGGGCTGCATCTGGCCCTCCATACTGTTCTATCTGGCCTGTGGGGCCCCTAAAAAAATTAGAAAATATTTATCTGCTCCTGGCTGCCTGTCAAAGGTGACAGGACCCAGGGGCAGTAGGACCTAGGGGGAGCCTCAGGAGGAACACCTCAGCCCAGACCCGCCCCAACCTCAGTCATTTCCCTGCCTTCCTGCTCTCACATTACTCCAGCACCACATGGCTCCCAGCTGCATTGCCAGACTGGGAAGCATGGGTCCAGCTCGTATCCAGGGATGTGTGTGTGTGGGGGGGTTTAAGGAGGGGGTGTGTGCATGTTCATAGGGTGAGTCTTACATGCACACCCCACCATACACATGCACCCACACTCTCCTTGCATTGCCATATATGTAGACCCCCACATCCACAACCCCTCGTACACCCCAGCCACCTTCCCCACACACAACTCCCCACAAACCCCATCCTCACCCACACCCTACATATCCACACACACATCCACATGCTCCCTCACCCCACCCCCACACCTATCTACCCCCCTCAGACACACACCACACTGTCTCCCACACTCCACATACCCACACAACCACAGACCCCCCACAAACCTATACCCACCCCCCAATATACAAAAGTAAAACTTCATTTTAAGCTATTATATGCAATCGACTCTATGTACACTACACAAACACATGTAAACCAGGACAAAAATATTTTAAAAATCAAATTAATGAATGTTTTACATGTTTACTTTTTAGAATACAATTTGATATTTTTCTGGTTCTGAGATGGCAAAAGCCCTTGATGAAAGGAGTACTTCTGGGGGTAAAGGGAGGGACTTCTGGTGGCAAAGGTCAGGGGTTAGAGGACTTCCAGTCACAAGATGCCAACCAGGGGGCGGGGTACCTTTCAAGGGCTGGGGCTACTCATGCAGCCCTCAACAGCTTGCCAAAACTGGGTGAGCAGCCCTCTACCCAAAATAATTGCATGCCCCTGTTCTAGAGGGCCTATGTCTGAAAGCTCAGAGGACAGTTCAGCATCTGCTAGTCATCCCTTTGGTGTCCTAAGTATTCCAGACAAGGTTCTTTGGGTAAATCCAATATTTTTTATTAGACAAACTAAAATAATAGGAAAAATTCTTCTTTGCAAGCTTTTGGGAACAAACACCCTTCTCCAGGCAGAGGAAGCTTGATCCTAGTACCTGGGGCCAGTGTGGGGCCCAATCCAACAGCATGCAGGACCTGGCTGAGGCAGTGTGGGGTCCAATCCTAGTGCATGGAGCTCAGTCTGGCCCACAGACTGGCTCCTTACTGCCAATCTAGCCCGCAAAGCCTAAAGCTTGAGCACCACTGGTGTAACTAACAGAATGACTCTAAAAATGCATAACATCTGTGGTACATATATGATGAAAACTCCATGGGTCTTCTTCGAGCCAATCCCTAAAACAGGTTGAAGTGCTAAAAAACCCCCATTGAAATTGCCTTTCCTGGATACAAAAAAATTACTCTAGGGCTAAGCTCCTGAAACTTTCATTTAGGCAATGGATGTTGTTGCTTCTTATACTATGAATGAATTAGCCCCAGGAGTATTGCAGAAAGCTGAATTATTAATTAAAGCAATGAAGGGATATGCTTTATTTTGCCCTCTCTATTTAATTATGTTTCCTTTTTATGCTTTCCGTCCACCTCCTGTGCATATTAGTAACTATACACTCCTGACACATGCATGAAAAGTACTAAATCAATATAGGCTATACCACTGTGCCACTCTACCTGACTTCTTTACACCCTCATTTATGTCACAGCTGATTGGGCCCATAATTTTCCATAGGAATTGCAATTACCTTTAGTCTGAACTTGGATTTTGGAAATGACAGATGGAGGATAGCCATTAAATGTCAAAATTTGCCAAAATTTACCACTCAGTCCATACTTGAATGAGACTGCTGTTACCCCCTGTTGAAAGAATAGAATACATCTATAGTGTCAGTGCAGTGTTTGAGATGTTCTCTATTGCATATGTTTCCTTAGATACACTGCTAATAAAAAGCCAACCTCTACCAATTCCTGCTACACAGTGATATGGAAATACAATCTGTGTGACATAGGAACATATGTGTGTGCATATGCATTTCACTTCTATGATGTCAAAAAAAGTTTAAAATCTATTTTCTGTCAGCTCCTTTTCTCCTCTTCTTTTTATGGGATTTGAACTATTTCTACAGCTCCTTTAAGTTTTCCATTCTTCAATTGCAACGTTCAATTACACATTTAGTTTCCAAATGAAAAGTTGGGTAAAAATCTAGTTTTATCTGACCTTTTCTCTATTTAAGGAAAAAAATTAAAAGAAAGATGCTTAAATCTTGCCCCAGATCTCTCTCATTGTTCCTCTCCGTCTCCTCTGTATTTTCACTTTTTGCTTCAATCTTATGCACTGTTTTTTCTCCTACTTATTCTTCCTCTTAATCTGTCAGATTCTACTATTTCTTTCTTTCTTGGAAGACCTTTCTCTCTTACCCTCTGGATATGTTTTTTATAAGCTTTGAAAAAAAGAAAACATAAGGGGGACAAAAGAATCAGTGTATCTTACTATTGCATGTTTTATCTGATATATGCAGAGTTCTGATTTCTTTGGCCAGCCCCGAATTCAGAAGTGTCTTCCACAGACTTTGAATCAAACTAAGCTTTGGTCCCCTGCATAAAATCAATAGGCCAGTCCATATACCATTGTCAATGTGAATGTGGTGACCTTCAGCTCTTGTCTGTGCAGTTAAGACTGTGGAATAGATTTCCTAGAAAATAGTGTCTGAGAAAGCTTGTGGCAGCACTGGTCGACTGCAACTTTGAAGTTACTGAAAGGTTTTCTGGCAACTTCAATCAATGCATACATGAATTCTAAAGGGTTGCTGTAAGCCTGGAAGGTTGAAATTTAGAATGTATTTGGCCTTAAAGTCCAGGCTTCTAGGTAGTGATGTGCTCTTTTTGGAATACTCAGGACCCATGGAAAAGAAATGCGATCCCTTTACCTTCATACTTGAGACTTCTCCTACTTCAGCTGCAGTCACATGCTGAAGAACTTTTTTGATCCTATAAAAATGCTGTTATTTTAATGTTGTTAGTAAAATTATAGGATAGAAATTGGAAAGAACACCCAAGCTGGGAATTTCTTCAAGTACCATTAGAACTAATACTGGTACCTTATGTGTTGGGTCCTTATTAGGACCCCTAAAAACTTTTAAGGCTGTCTTTATAAGAAATGTGCCTGCTACGTGTTAAGGGTAGCCTCTGCTGTGGAATAGGACAGCCAGTGTTGATCAATAACTTTATGACACAGATTGTAGAAGGGGAATATGAAAAAAGAATTCAGAAAAGAAAATTTCAGTTGTTTAAGACAGAATCTCACCACATTGATGACATGAGGTAGCATTTTTTATACTTAAGGAACCATGAAATAATTGAGGACCATAGATGGAGTTGTCATTCTTTACTTACATATCCAAAAGATGGAGGGGGGGGGGCTAGGATATGGATGTGCAAACCAGATATTCTATGGAAACTGCTTGTGTGCATACTCTTAAACTTTGAAAATCAAAGGTAACCCAGAGTACCTTAGCTCTCTTTTTATGTATTAATATCAAATGTTGAAATTTGAACTTCAGTATCATCACATTTTTTCATTATTTCCTAAAGGAGATGTATCCTGCTCTGACACTCCTTACCAAAGTAGTTTCATGTTCCTAACAGTCAATAACTCAATGTTATCATTGATAAAAATTAAGAAAGAACTTGATACTCAATCTTCAATAAAAAAAAATGATCTGCAGTTTGATAACCACTGTGATACTTGATCATGAACAAAACTTCTGCAGAAATCAATGAGAGTCCTACATAGAGAATAAATGCCACATATTTAAGAAATCCATAATAGTGTTGCTGGTGATCCTGGTGGAGATCAAAATGGCAACTTTCCCCTGAATTATACAGATATTTTGAGTGTGTGCATACTTTTTCTTTCCTGCAGTTTGTAGATGAGCAGGGTTCTACATCAGTCTTGTCCAAATAATTTAGCAGTTGCCTGGTGCTACTTTTTCAGAATTGACTATGGAAAGCATGCTTGGCTATGAAGAAGATTATTCAGACTTCATGCTCTACTATTTTGAGCTATGTATCCATCACTATTGTGTTTATCTTTATTTATTTTTTCTTTCTTTTGGGGAGAGGAAGTATTTAGTGCTCACAATGATCCAGCACAAAAGGAACTTTATTACTTTATTGAGAATTCTTTAAAAGCAGCTTCAGGGGACTGGGGACTGTGCAACATAGGAATTCTTAGTAAGCATCTTGTCTACAGATGATGGGAAAAGGGTAAGAAATGGTGTTCTGGTCTATGGTTACCTAGACCTACAGGAGCCAAAAAGAATTTGCATATTGTTGAAATCTGCATGGTGGATAATGATTTGAGAATATGGCAATTACATAGAAATATCTGTCTGGTAGGCAACTATTGATCCTCTGGATCATGGCGTACACAGAAGAGTTCTAGTCAGATGGTTAATGAATCCACTTGTGGCTGACAAGCCCAACTTGAAAGCAACACAGCTTGGTACAAATTTCACAGATCCATATGTTGTCTGAGTTGAAATCCAAGTTTACAGCATACTGCTTTCTTCTTTCTCACTTTGCTTCCATCCTCTGGCTCAAAACAGTTTCATGTTGAGCTGCATACAGTGTCAGATGTTCCCTTCAGATTGGACAGGATTCTTCAAACTCCTCCAAGCTTTCTATGTTGATGTTGAATGACTTATCAATTTTGCACACATCATGGTACCACCACAGAAGTCAAACCCTCTTTCTAGATCTGTCTCAAATCTTGCTATACAAAATATTCTTGGGGATATGGTCTCCTTTCATTCTCCTAACATAGCCAATCTATCACAACCTCCTCTTTTTGATAGTGGTTATGATGCAGAACTACTGGCATGGTTGCTCCTATACACACACATTGTGTCTTTTTAGGTACTTGGAAGCATGCATACTTAAAAGAACCAATGTTTTTTAGATAAGCTGACTATTCATGAGTTGGTCTCTGCAGGATCAGCAGTCTCTCTTGGCAATAATATATTTGTTGGTGACCATACCTGTGAAAGAAAGAGCCAACCTCAATAAATGATTCAGTAGCAGGCCATTGAGCCCTTTTGATTTTCTGATACTGTAAATAAACATGACAATTGTATTCTGCAGATCACAGATAAGACCTTAGCTGCGGAACAAGTAATCTAAGGTCTGATAATGGTAAAGAACCAAAAACATTGAAATAAACCTCTGTTTCAAGTGGAAAGAGTTATTGTGCCCTGTGTCTTTCCTGTTCTCATAAAGACTTCAGATAGCAGTTTTTCTTTCCATTGCCTGTGCCTATTAGACCTAGCTTCTTGCTGTAGGTTTAAATATTCTCACCAGAAAAAAATACTACTTAAGATAAAGTCTTTCAAGGCTGCCTCAGAAACCTAATGTTCCCTCTGAACTGCTCTTTTGAGCCTGTTGCTACTCTCATCTGTGTTTTCTAGTGAATAGAAAGCGAAATTAACAGACGATGGTATAGACTGTAAGCAAGGCTCAGAAATGGTGGAATTCAGTAGGGAATGAGTTTGCATTGGTGCAATGCAGCCATCTCACTTATGCAAGTTTCTTTTTTCTTGGCCTAACAAAGAAGCTCATTAGTAGAGCTGTGAGAAACAGCTGTGTTCAGCTTCAACATCCATTTTGACATTTCAACAGAACAGTGTTTTGTTTCAAGTTTTGTTTCGATTCAAAAACACTGTTTCATTCTGATTCATTGAAAGGGTTTTGCTATTTCAACATTTTGATTGAGCTGGGGAAGGAAATCAGCCCAACTGAGCTGAGTTCCCCTCCCCAACACTAAAATTGGGATGGGGAAGGGAACACAGTCCAGCCCAGCTGTGTTCCCCTCCACAGTGGTAGGATCCTGCTGAGGAAGGAAACACAGCCCAGCTGAGCTGAGTTTTGCACCTCCCCCAGCACTAGGATCAGGATGGGGAAGGGAGCTCATCTGGGCTGGGCTGAGTTTCCTTCCCCAGCCTGATCGCAGCACTGGGAAGGGGAACTCAGCTGGGCTGCTTTGAAACTCAAAACGTTCTGAAACTTTTGAAATGTTTTGACTGCCCTTGTTTCATTTCAAGGCTGTTTTGAAGCCTTTCATTTCATTTCAGTTTCACTATTTCAAACTCGAAATGAGTTGAAACAGTGTTGAAATGAAACAGCCGGTGAAATTTTGCACAGACCTACTGGTTAGCACCTTTCTACAGTGGCTCCTGTCAGAGGAGCTCTTGATGGAACCTTGAGAATTAAAATCCCAGTAGAAGGATTGACATGCCACTTAATTTCTGTTGATGTTAATGGGCCTTATAATACTTGGTTGAAATTTTGTGTCTCTTGGAAATCAGCGATAAATCTCTCATTAGCTTCCATGTGGTTAGGATGTCAACCAAAGATATTGGCATGTGCAAAAATATAAACAACACATCACAGTGCCATCTTTTCTGTGCTTGGAATGTTGTATTTATACTACTGAATATAGGTAGTTCAGTTCTTCAAATTCAGTTCCAGGTAAGGAAACGCAAATATTTCCTTTGACAATAGGGAATGAATACTTAGAGAGTGAGTGGGACTCTATGCGATTGTGCAGTTGAGCATCCACAGAGCAATACTACCGTAAATTTCACCCCTAGGAATTCTGCAACTGAGTCATTGGAAGAGGCAGTTAAAGAACACTTCCTGAACCTGGGATCATATGAACTCAACACAACATATTAACTTGTTGTAACTAAGAATTCAGCCCATTGTATGCCAAGTGGGTGTGAAATGGAAATATTGAATTGTTTTTCAACTGAAATATCCCTATTTCAAATGGAGTAGACAGGGTATTTAATTTGATAAGTGTAAAACTAAGAAATATTTTCATGGTTAAATTTGTACAATTCAATACAATTGTAGTATCATAACTGTACATTTTAAACATTTTCTCATATATACATAACAACTTCACAAATTCTTAAATTTAGGATTTGACTTTCAATACACTTAAAAAGTAGCAGGTAATTTGGGCAGAATCATGACTTATTTTAAGCAACAACTTTCACAGAACCAGAATTTGTACCTATTAAAACAAGATACAAATGAAGAAAAAAGCACATTTGTAATTTTAATTTGATTTGTATTAAATTCCAAGATGGACACGTTGCATAGCAATTCAGAATTCAGTATGGAAACAAGCAACTAGATCAAACAAGCAACTAGATTGTGTAATGTAGTGTTAGCACATGTTGATTACATCGGTTGATTCATACTAATTAGTAATTAGCCAAAATGTCCTTTAATTGGGTAGACAGTATTATGATATGGGGGGCAAATCTTGACAATTAAGTCATATGCTTATCTTTTCTGCTTCTGGGTTGTCTACCTACGTAGTAAACAGACTTTAGGTTTGATGTTGCTAAACTTCACATCAGCTGTTTTCTGTGAATTGTGCCTCTGGGCTGTTCTCTGATCCATGCTTCTTATGTTTTGTTGGATTAAACCTACTTTAAAAACTGAATTCATCTAAGTTTGGATTAAGGGAGAAAATTAATGTTATATGGAATGAAATAATGAACCTTATCCTGCAACTTTTGACTTGTTAGGAGTTCTCAACTCTTCAGCTGAAATGTGGTACAGAAGGAGAGTAATACCTAGAGTTTTACTATTCTACTCTTGGCATGTTTTGGTATTCATTCATAAACACATCATAGGAAGCTCCCTACAATATTATGAAGAATTAATTTCATTCTGTTACACAGCACCTATTTGGTAACTTCTTCCTCAGACAAATATAAATTCGTCATCTCCTATAACAAGACGATTCAAAAGTTAAAGAATGGCTCCACTAGAGTACAGAGATAGTTAGCCATGTTAGTTTGAAGTCAGGCAGAGGACATGGGCGTTTGGCACTTTAAAAGCTTTGAGTTGTCACAGGCTGCAGCCTACTTCAGATATTCATAGCATCTGACAAAGTAGGCTGCAGTTTATGAAAGCTTATGCCTTCCTAAATAAGTTAATCTTTAAGGTGCCACTATCCTCACCATTGATAAGTGGAGACAGCTAGGTGTATTACCGTTGTGTTGCATTACTTGGAGGATTACTTGGAAATGTTATAATATAAGCAGATTAATTTTCTTCCAGCCTTGATATTAAGAAAAATGCTTGTATTTTCTTAATTAAAACAAATGAAAAATAAAGGTAAACAGAATTATTGAGGTCATTCAGAAACAATCTTCAATGCATATCTAAATACCAGCATGTTCCTTCCAATGCATACAAAATAGCTAAAACTTTCATTCAGATTCTCAAATTCAATCTTGCCCCACTGCTATCCATTTATAATGTTGCTACAAAGATATTTTATCTAGCTCGTTGCTTTACCACATCACCCTTTCTCTTAGATCTCTTCACTGGCTTTCCCTCTTCC
>NW_017728994.1:75619834-75656051 GCF_001723915.1 Gavialis gangeticus | reverse complement strand
CACTGCTATCCATTTATAATGTTGCTACAAAGATATTTTATCTAGCTCGTTGCTTTACCACATCACCCTTTCTCTTAGATCTCTTCACTGGCTTTCCCTCTTCCGTTGCATCAAACCTGTCTTTACTCTTTGAACTGTTTACGTCCTATCCTTATCCATTTTTTCTCCCTCTCCCTCTCTACTGACAGGTTATTTCTCATCTCTGATTAACCCACAGTACAACCCTCCAGAGTCTATTTGTTAGATTTGCATACAAGTATCTCTTATGCTACCCCTAACATTGGGAGGAATTCCCTACAAACATCCACAAAACTACCTCAAATCCTCTTTCAAATCTCTCATTAAAATCTTCTTGCCTCAAAAAAGCATCAGTGTTTAGACTTCTGTGGTTCTGTGACTAGTGCCTATTATGATAATGAACATATTTTCCCTGTGTTCCCTTTATTCTCCATTTCCATCTGCTGTCTTTTGCCTTAGATCATAAATTCTCAGGCAGATACACCATTTTTGTCCACATTTGTACAATACCTAGCACAATGGAATCTTGGTCCAGGATCTGATCCTAAGTTCTACAGTAACACAATTAATATTTTCATGTTGTTATAGAATATATCCCTTTCCAGAAGTTACTTATGAAATACCTTTTATGAATGCAATACTTTACATGTACTATGAGTAAGTGCACATTTCCTGATTGGCTTTCTTGCATATGTACTGGCCTCTGGCTGCTTTACTACTCCATCCAGAAACATTGCAGACCATCTGCAGATGCTTCCTCAGCATGACAAAAGGTATTTGTACACAAAAGCTTGCAAAGAAGAATTTTTCCAACCATTTGAGTTGGTTAATAAATGGTATCAAATTTACTCAAATAACCTCAACTGCTTATGTCCTTAGACCAACATGGCTACAACCTACTCCCATTTTTAGAAGTGATAATTTGTAATGGATATTTTGGTCCTGCTTCATCTTCACTCATAAGCTGAGTTACCAAAATATTAACCTTTTTCATATTTAGTACTTCACTGTAATAAAGCTTAATTTACACGTCAATTAAATATCACTTTCCATTAAGAGAATTCACTTCATAATATGTTTATATTCTTATTAAAATCAGTTTAAATGTGAAGGTCCAGTGTTTTTACTAATTACTGTTTGATTTTAATAGTTAAAATTTTCCATCTCAATTTATTTAAGATATCCTTCTGTTGAAGGAAAAGAGGAGTGGGACTTCCCTAGGTCAAATGTAATAATATTTGGAATGTCTTGTAGAATCCTCTCAGAATTTAGTCCTCACCAAAGACTTACCCTGTTTCCAAACCATTAATAGCTCATTTAAATTCATCCCTTGTAGAGATTTTAAACAAGGTTGTTGTCATCTGTTATGACTAGCAGTATAAGGGGATTTTATACTTTGGCAATTCTTTTTGGGAAGACCCCAACACAGATCTATACAAATTATTGTTCCTATTTTAAAAAGGAATTTAGCATGGAAAATGTTATAGCAATGTTCAGATTTTTTTGGAAAGAAAAAAATGGCAACATGTCTGATTTCTTTTTCAGATAGCGGCCCCTGATTTTTCTGGGTTGTCATCTTCCATCTAACACAAGAAAATGTTAGTATGAAAGTTGCATATATTTTATGGGTTTTTTTTCCTTCAATAATTGTGCAACAGGTTCTAGAGATGGTAGCTATATTGTATACATCTTAAAGGTTGCTTAATCTTTTCTTCCTAAATTAAATTTGACAGAGTTCAAAGAATTATTATAAAGTGAAGCACAGCTAGTGATCTGGGTCTAGAAAGTTGATTTAAAAAAGGTTGTACTCTTAGGTGTGTTTTATGTTTGTTTGGGGTTTCTTTCTTACATTGATGATTGGTTTCAGGTAAAAAAAAAAATTCTTTTCTAGACTATACCTAATCCTACATATTACTCCTTAAATATTTACAGTTTTGGAACTTGAATTTGCTTACACGGTAAGTTTCATTTTTTCCAAAGCAGGTCGACTTACAAGGACAGAAAAGATGATTTCTAACAGAGGAGCAGTCTAAATGGATAGGCACAATTTGGGAAAACTATATCTAAAAACATTATCACAATCAATTAGGGAAGACCACATACATGTTTACTATATCTTCTGTGCTGTGATCCATTTTACACTTACCTAATATGATATTAATTCAAATGGAAGGCATCAGTGAAACTCTTCATGAGCTCATGTTTTCAAGTTAAAGACACACCGAAATACAATATCAGATGAAGAGCCCATTAACCCCCTACTCCAGAGATAAGTTGGATAATCAGCTGAATCTTTCACTATGCCCTAAAGGTCAATGGATGGTGTCTCTGAAAGCTAAATCCAGAGTACAGGCCTTCTACTGAGAATATCCTGGTACTAGCCCCAGAGATTTAAGCTACAGACTACTTACTCATGCAGTACAGAAGCTCTCAAGTGCAGATGTAGAGTAAGTAGGAGGAGAAAGTCATACAGGGTGCATCTACACATTAAATTAATGTGAAGCAATAAACTCTGGCACTGTTTGAGCCAAATTAAACTGCTGCCAGGTGCAGTGTCTACAAGTGTGCCCAGGACAGCAGCAATTTGAGCCAGGGTAGAGTAGCTCCAGGCTAGCAGCAGGCATAGGAGGGTCAGCCCCAGGCTCCTGGTGTTAGTGTCAGGCAGCAGAGGGACTGGCTGGGGCACGAGGTTGCAGAGTCTATGGAGCTATATGGCTTTGCAACAGCAAGAAGTCTACAACTTGCCCAGTCACTGTCTACACATGCTACACCCTGTGCATGTCCCTGACAGTACTATCTTACAGCACAGTTAATTAGTTTACTGCACCCAAATACTGCACCCAGATACCAGCACACATATAGATGGTAACACTTTACTGCAGATCTAAGTAGTCTACTCTATAAGAAAAAAAAAAGATTACTCCAGTTGTCTAGGTAATAATAAGATGGGTTGAAATGGTTGGTTAGAAGTGTATTATATTCCATACTTAAAGTTTTTTTATGCATTAGTAGTTAATATTAAAAATATATATACTGTTTAGATAGCTTAAGGTATCATTACCTAGTTAAGAGGCCTATAGTGCAAAGCTTTTAATACCAAAAGTTTTTTGTTTTTTTTTATATGTAAACTACATAGCAGATACGTAGAAAAAGCAGGTCTTTTAGAAACTTGACAAAGAAAACATTGCCTTTTCAGCTCTGTTCAGCTGAAACAGCAAACATTTGGGTCACATGATATAAGAATATTACAGTACACTTTCCCTAAAAAATAAACTATTCCCATATTTTTCTTGATTTAAATAGATATGACTTTCAGTAATTCATATCAGCTACCAAGAATAAGTTTGACATATAAATCACAGAGGAACAGACTGTCTCAAGGCGCTCATTATAAGTAATAAATATTTCATACTTGTAATGGACAATTCAAATCGGTACAAGACTGATAACAAGGCAAAGGTCCTTATAATTTAAACGTGTTTGGTGGATCATGGGGAATGAATGGGTGCTCTCAAGCTAGTCAACATCAAGATATTACACATGACAAAAAATGTTACATTAAATATTCTTTGACATTCTTGTTTGGAGAATCAGCAGAGACGGCAAAGATGCATTGGGCTAGGAAATGTAATTATCTGTTCTTCCTAAGAGAAGTGACTCCAGAACAGCACCGTGACTTTTATGATGGTAAATAGAACATTTCACATATACAGCCTGTCAGTGCAACCTCTTTTCACAGTTATGGACTGCATGTAAAAATAATATTTTTTTTTTCCCAAAGCAGGTATCTTTTCCTGTTTGGAGAGACTACAGATAGGCTCTTCACTTTTAGTTGGTGGGGACATTGTGGACTTGTCTTCTAATGATGAAATTACATTAGCAAGAGGTACGCTTTGCAAGGTTTTCTAGGAAACCATATGCATCTATTTAAGAAGTAATGGTTCAGTTATTATATGGTTGAATATCAGCTGCCAAAAAGGTATGCATACATCTGTGGATACCAAAGATATAAGTTTCTGTCCCACCACCCCATCAAGGTACGTCAAGCCACAATATCCTTCCTTCCCTGTTTGTTGAACTTCCATTCTGATGTACTTGGTTTAGTAGCAACATATTCTCTTATCTATGAAACACAGATAAAAGCTATGAGAGTATAGAGATAAGAGCAATGTGATTTCCTTACCATCTTCCTCTATAAATATCTATCCGAACTGTAAAAGCATACACACTCTTGGTGCTATATACCTCACTTAAGCACTACTCACATATAGCAATATGCTTTATTTTGGACATTGGCTCTCTAGTTTGATAACCACATTCAACCTTAAAGGGAAGACTAGGCAATTTTATTAGATTACTGTAGTAAGCGATGCATATAAAAAAGAAAGTTGTTTAACAACAAAACCCTGATATGAGGGATCTGGAGATTAATCAAGCGCATCACTTTTGCTGTAAGACACAGCCAATTTCTTTAAAATTAATGACTTGGAAGACTTTCTAGTAGGTAAAAATAAACCTCGGTAGATTTGGCTGTGTGAAGTACAAAAAAAGTTTGCACAAGCAGCACCAATTCACACATGGTTATGCAAAATGCCCAATCTGTAAGATATTCAGTTGACAAGAAAATTTATTTTTTGTCAAATGGCCAGGTGGTCCATTGTCAGTCACTGTCCCAGTAGGTAAAGTAACAGGATCTAACAATTGCATCATGAAGACTTGAAACAAAGGAACTGATTTCTGTCACCTTTGAGAGACGTCAGACAAGACCCATGAAAGATAACAATCCAATTACGTTCTGCAAAATACATTGTTCTCTTGCTGGTCAATCTTTTTTCAAAGCACGTTGGTATAAATGAGAGATTTTTTTTTTAACTTGCCACTGTTGGTACTTTGTCAGTAATAAATTATAGTAGAGTAATGCAGAAAGATATGATCAATCTTACATTAATAGCAAATAATTAATTGCCAGGAGAAGAAAGTACTCAGTGTATATTCCATGTGGCTAGCACTTGGGCTCTAGGAATGTCTATAGACAAGCAGGGAGGCTGCTCCAACATGCTGTATTCCAGCATGTCGGAGCAGACTTGATTAACTGAGTCTGCTGGAGCATGGCAACTTCTACGCTCCAGCAGTCTCCTATGTCTTGTGTATCAGCATCCCCATACTTCCAAATGGGGTATGGGAACTTTACCTAAAGCTCGTTTGATAAGCTTCAGATAAAGAACCCCCTTGGCCATTTTGAAGTGCAGGGATGCTAATACATGAGACGCTCCAGGCACTTCAATTAGAGCAGTTATCAGAGCCACTCTAATTAAAGCACACCCCCTCCCTCCACTCCTGAAGCATGTGTGTAAGCACCCTAGGACAATTTGATGGTGCATTAGTGTTTTCACTTTTTAAGTGGAGTTGAACATAACTTCTCTTCCCCAAAGTTTTAGGCAGTCTTTTTTGTTTCAATGCGTCTGTGAAAGAGGTAGGGGAGGGAAGTATTCATTTGACAGATATTGCTTAACAACACGTGGCCCTTTTATAACATAACACTGGCAAACAGTAAGTGACCCACAGCCCTCTGACCAGGGAAAATATGGGGAATTGAGGAAGCAACTGAACTTAGATACTGATGACTAAATAATACAAGGCAGTGCTGGTATTGAGTTTCCTTTCCTGTGCTCTATTATTAATGAATAGCAGGAATAAGGTCTGATAGTTTACAAACCTACAATTTAAACAAAGTGTGCATTTCTCTGTGACTGTTATCACCACTTTAAGATGTTTAGACAGAGGAAATTTGAGATCTAAAGCTCTGGAACAAGAAACAGGTGGTTTGTGGTAAGGCGCCATGTGATGTGGTCAGTGTAGGAGAAAAGTGTCTGGAATGTAGATTAGTTCAGATAAGTTAGTCGAAAACTGAAAGGATCAATATTCAGGGATGTGAGAGATTTCAGAAGAATAGAAGGTGAGCCAGAGTTCATACAAGACAGAAAGGTCATTAAAAGTACTTGAGGAAAACACAGGGATAGGAAAATAAAATAAAAGAATAGAAATAAACTAAAGAGGGGAACATAACACTTAAAAAAAAAAAAAAAAGACAAGAGTAGAAGTACTGTAGAGATATGTAGATAATAATGTTATGCAAATAATAACTGTGATGCTTAATATTTCAAAAGGACTCTCAGATACATGAACATTCTTTATCCGTTGCAAGAAAAAAATGTTTTATCTAGTACTGGACATAAATATCTTCTAAAGTGGAGAGAATCCATACATGTAATCCCTCTAAATCTGAAGTCCCCCAAATGATTCATCATCCTGAATTCTTGCCAGTAGTTTCCAAAAAATGGGATCTTGTACATCTCTCTCTGAGGGAGGGCACTGGTTTCCCCATTATCATTAACTCTGCGTTAACCTCTCATTAGAGTTGTCTCCCGCTGAAGATTACTAGAACTGCTGATGCAATACTTAAAACCATAATGGGGAGAGAGGAGGAAAAAAGGCACAGGCAGACATCTGCTTTGGTGGCCCTTTACGGTAGAATCGGTAGACACACCCATTTCTATACTCACTAGCACACAAGAAAGTGATGTTGTCTGCAGCACATCTGACTACCTTTAACTTCCCAACTCAGATGACCAGCTGAGTTGACTTGGGGTAGCATTCAGCCTGAGTACAGAATGAGACACAGTGAGGCACATTAACTTCTGGTGCCCTACCCTCTGAAACAAAGAATGCTATTCATATATATATTTGTTTTATCTTACATAAGCTCATTTGGTTCCCCTTACTCTTCTACAGATGTGCTAAAGCTTTTAGCTTGAAGAAAGTACCACCATTAATGTACCATAAAATTAAGTCTTTTCATTTACAAATATTTTCAGGTGCATAGAGCACAGTATTTCTTAATAATTCTAGGTAATTAATTCCTCAGATAAAGAAATTAGTGTTCTAGGTGCTCATTGAAGTAATTAAAGGAGCTTACAAAATAGAGAGGGATCTAGGTTGTGGGTGGATTAGCAGCGCTGAAATAGCAGCACTGAAATAGTGAACTGTATTTTTTTTCTTTCAATTTTCATCTACATGGGAATATCCTGACAAGCTCCTCTTTTCTCTTTCCCTTTAAAATCTTGTCTTTTCTGGCAATTGCTTGCCTCAGATTATTTTTTTACAATAACTGAATTTTGTATTTTTCTAATAAATAAAAAGGGGTTTCATTGGGTTTAGGATTTACCTAAAACCTGTTCAGCAGCCACCTAATTCACTAGATGACTGAAAGGTCCCTGGGTGCATACAGTGCTACTTCTGCAATTGTCCAGAACCACCCCAAGCCTGGGGAGCTAAGAACTCCCACGTCCTTAATTTAGATCCAGCAACTAGGCAAGGAGAGCATTTCAGTCCCCTGAGGAATGTATCTGAGCACACTTAGTGCATGCACTGCCAACACTGAATTCAGTACAAAACACAGCTACAGCTGTTTTTATTCAGATGCAGAGATGGTAGGACTATCAAATTTTATGTAATATACTAGTAGAAAGACCAGTTGCCCAGGAAGTCAGAGACCTACATAATAGTCCTACAAGATGGGAGATGTAGGTTTGAATCCCCTCAAACTAAGGAAGCATTTAAGCCTGGCTCTCTATATCTGGCATGATTTTTCCAGTCACTGAGCTATTGTAAAACGGGGTTGGGGGGAGGTTGGGAAGAAGGTAGGGGTACCAGCTCTTTCTTCAGGTGTATTTTGAAAGAAAAGGGTGAATCCTAGTCCAGTTGTTTGAAGGCAAGGGTATAGGCATACACCTTTGGGACAGTGTCTCAGACTTTGAGTGGAGAGAGGTACTTCCTGGCAGTACCGATTAAATTTCCTAAGCCACAGAGTGGGGAGGACCCACCTCCCTTCTTATTTTCCTATTTGCTAGGTGAGACACTTTACAGTGTGCTGGCTTTAGGCTTCTCCCCATTCAGCATACTAGTCACTGGGAAGGGAAGTTGGTACTGTGCAGTCCCAGTGGCACATGGATCATTTTCAGCCTTACTGTGCAGTAGCAGTGGTGTCATAGTTAACGCCCGCCAATGCTACATCACTGTACTGATGAGCTACATCACTGTAGCTAGTCACTACAATGATGTAGCATCTTGTGTAGATGCGCCCACTGTGGATTTCACTTGAGAGCTCATCTGAGTTACCTAGCTGTCCCTAGGTGCTGTAGAGGGGGCCTCAGGGTGACTAATAGGATAGTGGACTCTGCTACTTAAGGCAGGCACCTAACTTTTAAGTGCCACAACAAACAGTATTATGGCACCTAATATCCTTTATGGATTTCATCCTAAGTATCTGACAGAGATATTTATGGGGCTACCTAAAGAATAGAGGTAAATGTGAGTATTTCACTGTTATGTGACCTAGTGTGGTGTTTCTTCTATATTGTTAACACCTGAGAAGTAACTAGCAATTTTGGTGCCCTTTGAAGAGATACTGTAGAATGTCAGAATGTGCATGCGTATACGTGTGTTGGGAGAGAGGTCGAGGTGGGAGGGAGAGGAGGAAGCACTGGAGAGCCATGGCAGTATGGTAGGGGGGAGGAAATGCTGAGTGCAGGAGACCAGGGGTGCAGAACACAGTAGGATACTGCTAGCACCCAGAGCTGATCCCTGACACTAGTTGTGCTATTGATTAATGCTAAGTTGTTAACACTTGATTTATAGGGGAGTAAATTACTAAGTTGGTATATGCAAGTAGACCCTCTAACATCAACAGACTGATTGTACATCCCTTGAAGGTATGGTTTGCCTTCAAAGGAAATATGAGTAATGTAAATTTGCCAACAGAAGGTCTGCAAGATAAAGCCTTATTTATTTGGGAATGTTACCCTATAGAAGCAGTAAAGATGTCATCTAATGACTCAGAAGTGGACATTTTTAGTGATTAATGAGAATTTAAATTCATTAAAAATGAGCACTGAACAGTTTGTGAATTTTGATATCAAGGGAATCTGAAAGCAAGGAGAGCTGAACAGAATATTTGCATCATATTTCAGATTTTGCTATGAGTTTACTGAATATTTATTATCCTTAACCTCAGGCCATGCTCTCCCAAATCAGCAAACTTAGGTTACAAATCATTTACACTACTTAAAAAGTCACAGGTTCTCTCTAATTTGCTGCTTTTCTCTGGCAACTCCACAGCTGAGCTATCACTGCCTTTTCAGTCCTTGCGTCCTGATTGTTCTTTGTGCAGGATGGCATTCAAATGCCCATCATATCTTCAAGATTTCTTTTCCTTTTAAAATCTACTAGCTTTAGGGTTGTTATAGTGGTTACATCCTATATCCAAAGCATATTCACTGAGCACAGGATTGCAGATTAAACAAAACTGAAGTTCAGAGAAAACCATTTTACCATTTTCTAAACATCACAGTTGACTAGCAGCAATGGAGCCTCGTTTTCAAATATGTGTATGGGAACATTATTAACAAAGTGTTGTAATTATGTTGTAGCCATGACAGTCTAGGAGATATGTGAGAGGCAAAGATTATTGTGGGTGATATCTTTTATTGGACTAATTGCATAATTAATTGGCAGAGATGTTAATGGGGGTTACACAGTCATTTTTGTGCAATACTACACCCTTAATTGGGCTTGTTCCTATTCAATGGAAATACTGAGCCCCCTTTCTCCACCACAAGACTCTCATTGCAAACTTAGCTATGGGAAGTAGTCTTCAAGAATTGTAGTGCATTTAATTATGTTGTGTGGTCAAATACGAGCCTTAGCAAAATATTCACCATTATTGTGGAGTAATGAGCACAATTAAGATGAACAGATGTGTACCTCTACTGAACAAGTGCAGTAATTGATTTTTGTGGTACTTCAGAAATACATCTATTCTTTTATTTTTTTTCATCTTCCTGTTTGTGTTAAGAAAAACTAGACCATCTCTATATAGGAATAATCATGCCTTTTTTCTACATATACTAGCCAATTGCCCGTCAAGAATAATGGGGGGCAGGAGGGAGCAGGTGGGACACAGCCCCATGTACCCCATCCCCCTGTCTGGGCCTGCTCCCCCCTTCCCTCCTGCTGCTTGGGGTCCGGGCCTGCTCCACCCTTCCCTGCCACTGTGACAGTGGGAGGGGAGGATTGGGTCTGGGCCCAATGCATGGATGTGTGTGGGAGGACTGGGACTGAGGAGGGAAAAAGCCATCTTGCAGCAGCAGTGGGGAGTAGCAATGGGCCTGGACTGATGGCATGGCAGTGGAGGGATGGGAGGAGAGGACTCAGTGGTGACATGGGGGAGAGGGGGGAGAGGAGGAGTGGGCCTGGACCCAGGCCCAAGGGAGGGAGGAGGCCCACTCCTCCCTTCCCCACATTGCTGCCATGTCTGGTCAGGCCCACTGCTCCCCCTCAACCACTGTGGTGGGTGGGCTTCTCCCCACCCTCAAGCCCACTCCTTCCCCCTCCATGCTGGGCTCAGTCCCACTCCTCCCCTCCCCCACCACTGTCACGTTGTTCCGGGCCTACTCTTTTTCTCAAATCCTGCCATGGTGCACCCCTTCCTCCCCCCTGCATTGGGCCCACTCCTCCCCCCACTGCCACCATGTCAGCCCACAATAGCCCTGCAGGCAGCAATGATGGAAGGGGAGAGGGGTGGTCTGATGCCTGTGGTCTTGCCCCCCCCAGTATCCCGACCCCAACTCCCCCCTGCACCACCACCACCGCCACCACCTCCAAGGAGCAAGGGGGGGTGGGGAAGTCTATCTCCAGTGGCCTGGCCCCCTCCCTCCACTCCATCATCACTGCTTGCAGGGTGGGGGGGAGGGGGGGAGACTAGCCCTGTTCCATCCTTGGGAGGTCTTTAAGAGAAGGCTGGATAGGCATCTGGCTGGGGTCATCTGACCCCAGCACTCTTTCCTGCCTAGGCAAGGGGTCTGACCTCATCTGTTGAGGACCCTTCCAATCCTAGCATCTATGAACTATGATTCTGCTCCATTGCCACTGCCTCCAGGGGGTGTGGGGGGTGTGAAACCAACACAAATGTATCCCAACCATCATGCCGGTGCTCCACCACGCTACCACCTTCTGTCCCAATGCTGTATTTACACTCTGATTGGTTGTTTCAGTCAGCCAATCAGAGTGCAAGTAAAGTATTATGGACAGACAGACAGACAAAGGCTTTTATAATATTAGAATAAAGATGAATATTTCAGGATTTTGTTCCCATGGTTTCTCAACTTGTATTTCTTTAATAGTATTTTGTTGTTATAAGAACTAAATATATAAAATAGATTTGGAAAGTGTCACTAAATTGGTTGACCAAAAGAATATTGTTACTTGAATAAAAGGGACTTGATTTGTATGTACCAATATTTAATCAAATGATAAATTAGGAGATATACCTTGGTCTTTTAACATTTCTCAAATAAAGTTGATATACATTTATAATATAAGACTGTACTTTGGAGGCTGAACATTGTTTTTCTGACTTGCAAGACCCAGTTCTGCCACTTTTACTCCTATTGAATAGTACTTTATCCATACATACAGACCCATCAAACTGCCATAAGAATGGCAAAACTAGTTCTAATATCTGTTTCAGGATATCTGACCTTTAACTCAGTGCAAAACGGTAGATATTATGCTGCACGTAAACCATATGTATTTAAAAATCTCCAGTAGATAATTAAACCAAAAAATAGGTTACTATGATATTGCTATCAGGATTTCAGCAACAGTTTCTTCTTATATTTCTCATCAAAAATTGAATTATAAGTAGAAAAAGTAATAGGAAACTCAGCTCAACTTTTGAGAAACATTCACTTGATAACCCATTGAATATTAGTATGCAGCCAAGAAAAAAAACAAAAAGGACAATCTTTCTAAAGATTAACAGACAAACATCCTATCTAATCGTACAAGTAAGTTAAATAGTAATATTGGCATTCTAACCAAAATGCATCATTTGCTGAGTACTGATTACTGAGAAGAGAATCTATGGAGAGATGTCTACGTTACTTAATGGGCATATTTTTCTTTAGATATTGCTATGAAAGATGAGGGGAATGAATATTAAATAACAGATCTAGAAATCTAGAAATAACAGAAATCTAAAAACTGGCTATTGTAAGAGTCTCTGTACATGGAGTACATGCAAAAGACCAGCAGGCAGACTAAACCAGGGGTGTTCAATGTCCAGCCCACAGTGCCATGTCATCAGGTCTGCAGGCCTCCCTCCAGGTCTGGAAATTTGGCAGTGGGGTAGTAATGACACTGCTCCCTTACTGCCAAATCTCTAGACCTTTGGGGAGTCTCAGGCCCTGTGCAGAGTCCAGTGCCCAATCCCAGGGTGCACGGTTGAGATGGGGCAGCATTGGGTCTCAGGCCCCCAATCCTAGTGTGCAGGGGACAGGAGGGCAGTGCCACACTACAGGTCTTGATTCAGTCCACAGATGGGCACCGTGGCACTCACGTGGCCCATGGAACCAAAAGGTTGAGCACCACTGGAGTAAGTTATTCCGGAACAGCCTAAAGAGCAGGCATACTTTCTACCTCTTCTGCTGGAGTTGCAAGAAGAATTCAATAACACAAAGAATGCACAAAGTATTCAAGACAGCTTGGACTACAGAAAGAATACCAGACGGAGCAAGACTTAATAGCTTACTGGCCGATTTCAGTCCTTGCTCCCTGGGCTATTTCTGTACCTTACTGTCCTTCCTCACATAAGCACCCTAACTCCTATACAAGAGATTCATGTTTCTCCTGCTATGCCTAAAGTTTAGGGGCATACATCCTTTGTTGGTTTGATCCCAAGTACCTACAAAAAGGGATAGTTCAGGCTTTAGAAAGTGATTTATTTTTTGTGTGGGAGCCCCTCTCAAAGGATTCTCTAATTCTATATATTTGGAATGGGTGAAGGTACAGGTGGAAGGACAGGTGAAGAAACCATCCAGACGCCTCTTTTGACTCCTCAACCACTATCCAAAAGTGGAGGAAAAAGAACAAAAAAGAAAGAGCACAGATTTTAATATATTTACAAACTAGAGCCATTTTATAGAGGACACTGAGGTGGGACCCAGAGCAATTGAATTAAGATGTGACATGGGATGATTTGTTTTTTGAAGGTAGTGTGTGACTCGGGCCACTGTGGCTAGGTGGCTAAGGAAACAGTCCAGGGAAATTCAATTTTAGATAAATCAAGTTGGGAGATTTTAGAAGCGATTTCATTGATTCTAACTATGGTTTGCACGGATTAGATATTTTCATATTTTAGATATATTATGTGCATATTCACACCTAGAATTCCATCACTACATCAAAAATAAATTTGTACAGATTACAGGGAAGCATGTTGGAGCAAGAAATAATTTCATAACTGGGTAACAAGCAATTAATTAAAATATTACAAAATAAGTAGATAAAGCTCATAAAATGAAATTGCTTGGCTAATAAAGTGAAGTTTTAATGAAGAAGTTTTAATGTACTTTACATACCCCAGGTTAACACAAGTGGCATAAAGTACCCAATTAAAGGATTTGTAGCAAGAAAATAATAATCATAACTTGGAAGAATGTGCTAAAAGGATAGGTAGCAAAGAGACCAAAGTGCCCACCATCCACCCCCTACTGTATTTGAAATAACCTGAGTTCAGCATACCAACTGTCTCATAAAGCTATCTATCTATGCACAAGCTCTTCTAAGTGATTTGTGAAAATAATATGATAGTGTGTGGGCTGATGGTAATTAGGTGTCTTAGGAAAAGTCTGTCCTTGGCATGAAATATTACTATCAACTCATCAACTGATCTGGTGTACATTATATGCAGCAGTGTTGTTGTGGGTGGGTACAGTACCTTTCAGATGTTTCTACTTGTATTCAGCACATGACTGAAAGATATCATTTTTTACCTGGAATCTTCAAGGTTTAATGGAGTAAATAATCATTTTTTACTATAAATAACCAGTGTACATACTGGAAACTAGAGCTTGGAGAGAAATGATAAAGTAAGTACTAGGGTTTGTTTGATCTAAATTTAAGGAAAGGTGTCATTCAAAGCACCACTTTCCAAAAATAACAAATAAATTCCTAAGTGGTGAATGACTTGTGTAATCTTTCTCCAGCAAGCATTCAGCCTGGCTTCTTTTTCTTCCTCTTTTTTGAGGGGGCGGGGGGGGGGGGTTGGGACTAATCGAATATTTTAGCCTCTTTTGTGTTGAAAAATATTCTGTTGAATATTCTGGTTCCTGTAAATATATTCTTTTTGCAAGTGCCCTTCACCTACTTTGGGTAGAATTTTCAGGCTACACGTTTTTCATCATATATTATATGGTGCCTAATTTCTTTTTCCCAGTTTATATGTGTGTATTTATGTACAAATACATGCAGATAAGATTGTAAGGCATCATATGAAGAATATGCCATTTCTTTAACTGCTTTGCAAACAACAACAAACTTGTTAACCACGAAGTGTTAAAATTGTCAGCAGTTTACAGCTGCAGGAGTATGGCAATTACTTGCTCCTCTAGGGTATAATGGTACTTGTCTCCAAAAGTAAATAGGAACCTGCAACAACAGGAATTGTGACAGGAACTTGCCAGTACACTTTATATTTAGAAAGAACTCTCCCCTTCACACTCCCCACTTCCAACACTGCTATGCAATCTTTGACTAGTGTTCTTCATCTCTTATTCATAAGTCATGCAATTAGCTGACACCAAAAAAATGTCTGCATCACATATACCTTATGTTGTAAGGAGGGTGCTTCACTTTTTGCAGCAGCATTTATCTGACTATCCATAAATCAGCACTTTAGTGTTGTAAGAGCTGAGTTTCAAGGGGTAGATATGAGGTGGCACCATCTGTTGTTTGTATCATCTTGTAATCTACCAGTTTTTTTGGCTGGCTTTGAAAATAGACATTTTTTTGCCTCTGTCAGTCCAGAGAAAAGCTTTTCTATAAAGGCAGTTTTAAGAGAAATGCAGTAAATATGTACACAAATGGCTGGGTGAAGGTAGTAGTCAACTGAACAGACTTTTTTGAGAGCTGGGTACAGGCCAAGTTGCATCTCATGCTACCTTGTAGTCAATGAATGAGTAGGATCGGAGGTGTTTGCAGTAAATGAACAGACAACTGGCCTTTCTGTGATGACTTGAGAATGAAATTCATTTCAACATATGTATGGAAGAAAACTTATGTTCTGAGTCCCACTGAGAGTTTAAGCCAGTCCAGTATTTTCCAAAAGTTTTACAAAACATTAACATGTGCTCATGTGCTGTCTGCTGCTACAGTTTTGTTTTGTTTTGTTTTGTTTTGTTTTGTTTTGTCTTGGAGGATTAGGAAATTTTAAACTTGGCTCTCAAGTCATTGCATTTATATACCACCTTCCATCTGAGCATACTAGTTAATGAGTGGGATTACCAACAATACCTATAAAAAAAACTCAGTCACATTAGAGAAAAGGCTTGGCAGCTTTAATGGTAAAATTAAACCAGTGGAAGGCTGTGCAAATGGCTCATAAGAAATGTAACCCAGAATTAACAGTTTTCACACTTTGTTTTGTTTTTGTGAGTTTGTTCCAATTTTATTATTTATTCATCAATTTATTAATTATTATCCTATTAGAAGCAGTGATATTTTGTGGAATATTTATTTCTTCTTTTCATTTAAATACAAACATTTTTGAGTGAAAAATAGACCCTTTATCCACCTCTGTTCCCATGGAAATTATGTAGTTTTGTTGCAGTCAGGTGGTCCAGGAAATATGGAAGAAGCAGAATTTGTTTGATTGTACCTTTTGTTGGACCAACTGTGTCATGGGGAAAGATTAACCAAATTTGTCAGAATTTATATTTTCCCTCATTTTGATGCTAAATCTCTATTTAGAGGACATTTGGGTAAAAGCACAATGTCTGTGCCAGGGGTTCCCAAACTGTGATATGTGTATCATTAGAGATACACAAGACAGCTCTGGGGGGGTATTCAAGAGTAATAGTGTAATGGTGAATTTAATTTTAATTATTATAATAATAATTGGCATTTAAAAGGTGTTAAAAGATAAAACATATGCTGATAGGGGTACGTGGGCAACTGGTAAATCAGGATGGGAGTATGCAATAAGAAAAAGTTTGGGAACCTCTGGTCTGGGCTAAGAAATGTTTCAAAATATTTGTAATATTTTCCAAAACTTTTTACAAGACATCTTTTACAGCCTCTATGGGAAGATAAAACATTTGGATTAGAAGATAATCTGTCCTTTCTGGTTTTATAAAGTGATACATGGAAGTTCAAAGGGCCACAATTTTAATGTGTTGTACTCTGGGATATAAATGTATTTTCCCCTTTTATATAGAAATTCCAAGTGGGTTTAGTCATTTTTGCCCTATGCTTCCCATCAGCATAAGATAAAATGAGGAAGGATAAAATGTTGCCTAAATATTTTGAACTCAAGGAGTGCTGAAGTGGTGTAACAACTTCATGGGGCGGATTGCTACAAGAAGGTATAAATTGAACAGCATCAGATGTGCTCTAATTAACACCACAGGCCTAGAGGAACTCAAAGGAGTTAAATCAATCCCCCTGCTCAGTCTTTTAATCTTGTGGAAAGGACTAGGAGTGACAGATTGAAGGAGTTAAATTAGACTTAATTTATCTTGCACACTTAAACAAAATGATTCCGTTTTGATTTTGAAATGGAAAATTATGCTGATTCCTATTAGTGTCCAGTTAACACTGGATTTCCCCTATCCTGTATTTTCATATGTAAAACATTATATTAATGCACACACTTGCTTTTATTTTAATACTGTAAATTTTTTTTCTTGTGTTTTGTACCCATTGGTATTTCTTTTCTAACCTACCTAAATTTGAAAAGCTCATTTGAACAGGACATCTTATACATGAAACAGCATAATGCCTTGCTCTTCATTGCATATTAAAAAATTAAAAATTGCATATTAAATTTTTTTTTGAAGCAGACCAACTTTGTTTGCTTCTCCTTCCAAAAAAGTAATGTGAATTTTGGGTTTTTCTAGTCTTGGTAATCACCCTAACAACCATGATTAATAGAGGTTTGTCTCCTAATTTCCATGTTCCTGAATTTCATTTACAATGAAATTGAAATGCAGTGATAGCTAAACTATGTTTTCCATGCCTAAATGATCTTGGAAGTATTGCACATCTATACTCCACATCCCTATAGAAATCTATCTTGTGTTAATATTGATAAACAAATTGATTTAAACTAAATGACAAGCAAGTGCATATTTAAAAAAATCTTTTAAATATGTACAAACAACCATCAATTAATCTTCCTTGCTCATGCACTAGTGGGTGTCTCTGACAGCTGTCCAGACTATCCACTGGAATATCCAGTATTCATCGTTTCTTATTTTAATTACTATAATCACTTTCTCTCTGTTTACCCTGATATGGTTGAGTCAAGCTGCAGGTGCTGAAACTATCTCCTTTGCCACTAACTCCATAATTCCTTCACTGAAAAGAAACTCCTCAAGTTTTTTGTATGTTCCTTCAATGCTCCTCCTGCTTCAGCTGCTCCTTACCTGTCACCTGTTGTCATTGTCAGGATATTGGACCCTTAAGAGACTTATACAAATGTAGTCATCTTGCTTGCATAGAATTGGCTGGAAGCAGTGGGTTAGGAGGAAGGGCTTCCAGCACTTGCACTGTACTGTTGTCCCTCAGTTACATCCCTTTCCTTTAGCTTATTGTATTAGTAAAATCTAGCCTGTTCCTGAAAGCTGACTACAGCTCCTCAGCTGAACCCACAAAAAACAGTCATGTTGTCCCATAATTCTCTGGATGACGAACAATGCTAGATTAATCTGCTTTTTTGTCAGCTTCCCAAACACCTCTGTTACTTGCATTACTTCTGTCTTTACACTATACCTATTCAGCTACTACACTCATCTTTGAATCTCTTCTGCGGCTCTCTCTGCCATAATAAATATGAGCAAACAACCAGTTAATAATTGTTTTAGTAGCTTGATTAATTGATAAGTAGCTTGCACGTCACATTTAGCAAGAAAAAACTACAAATATATATCAAAACATTTATATAATTCACTGTGTTTTCCTCTACTTATTGTTTTGTATAGCATTTGACATTTTTAAGGACTTTATTTTTTTAGAATAACTGACAGTGTTCCTTAGTGCCAAGGAGCTAGAAGACATGATTAGCTGGGTCTCCCTCTACAGTACATGCACAAATGGTATTTGGCATCTACTTAACCTTTAAAAACATCCCTCTCTATATCAGCAGAATGCCTTTGGGAAATACTGGTTAGCCATGACTGTGTCATTTTCAACCTTTGTGCATTACACAACCCAAGCAGGTAAAAACAGTATTTACCTGCAGGTAACAGGAATATGTTATTCTTGAAGGAAGAAAAAATTCACACTTAAAATTTGGCTAATTGTGTTGATGGGTGTGTGTTTTATACACTCCCTGCCTCTCCTTCCCACTCCCCTAAACATCTGGACCTGCATGAACACTGCACCCAGCTGCAATCATTCCTATGTATAAATACGTGGAGTTTTAGTTAAAAGTCTCAACGGGGCATTCCAGTCTAATTCATCCCTTTTGCTGTTTGTTAACAGAATCGAAGGAAGCCTTATTTTCAAGATCAGCAACTGTTATGCAGTGTGAACATTTTGCCCTGTCAAGTGTGGCTGTAATTTTTAGAACCTTCTTTCACCATCTCCCTGGCATCAGCTTCGTTAGTGTAGTCAGTAGGTTTTTGTTGCTACCCCTGTTTCCTTTCATGTTGACGTGACGGATGAGAGGATGGCTTCTAGAAACTCTGCCGTTTGGCACTATGAGGATTTGAGTTCAGTTTCTTTGCTTTTTTTTCAGAGAAAAGCAACCGTGCACTATACTGACACAAAACCTGAGGTAATTCCCACTGAAGCATTTCTACTGCTTATAACAGGAGTTGGATTTGGCCCATAAACCCTAATTCAGTGTCCATTCAAATCAGAGAAAGGCACTCACTGAAGTTAATTGGAATTGAATCAGGTCCATAGCATGTAAAGCCTGGGTTTTAGCATTTGGAAATAGGCATTATAATTTGTCTATTACGCTTATTTTGCTCCCAGGATTTGTTCAGCAAAGCTTTAATTTCTTATATTCTAAAAGGAACTTGAAACTTGTCTGTTTCTCACACTTGGTATTCCTGTTTATGAATAACTTCTTTTCAGGAAGAGGTATTATAGAGGTATAAGCAATTGATAAATAATATGAAAACAATATTTTTGGTTCTTTGAGGTCTCTGGTATTTCTAAGAAAGAAGATTAGTTAGATCTTTAGATTAGATGTATATGGGAATAAAAATAGCATCTGTGATTTTGCTACCTGGAATAAAATGTGTAAAGACAATCCTTATGCTTCAGGCCATAAGATGATTCCTAGCTGGAATCAGAAACAAATTTTCCTTCATGGTATAATACTGCACAATTAGGTGCATAATGTTTTATTTGGTACGTTTCTGAAGTATCTGATATTTACCACTGCTGGAAACAAATGACTAAAACAGCAGAAAGACTAATAATCTGTCTCTGTGCGTCAATCCCTGTGTTGCTGTTAGAAAACACAACAGAATATTCAGCCTTTTGGGTTGTTTGTTTGGCTGGACATTCTGACAACTCTTTTTTTGGAGGAAAATAACAGCTCATAAAAAGGGATTCATTATTCCTTTACTGTTGTGGACAGGAGAGAGAACGATTCTGCATATTAAGAAGAAAACCTGCTCCTACTTGCACTCTCTTTTATTTATATATAATGTAAGGTATTAAAAAGGTCAGGTGAAATTCCTATTTCCATTCCAGTCCCTTTGCATTTTTCAAAATGAAAAATGGGGATAAAGGGATAGGCTGTATGTTTCAGAACTGTGAAGTTACATCTTCAGGATTCCCTTCTTTGCATAGGAGATGTAGCTTAGGAACTAGAGGGGCATGGTATTAGGGATATATCTATAACACACAAGTCTGTGGTGATTATAACCTAGACAGGCTTTTTAGGGCTAGGGACACAAATTATACATAAACTGTAAAAGTGATTGGAAACCAATTCAAATCTGTAACACAACAGTGGTTCAGTGCAGTTAAACTGCTTTCAAAATGGCTGAAACTGATTTAAGATAAACCTGGATGGATGTAGTATCACACTTGACTGATTTAGGTTAAATCAGGTTATTGAACTTCTGTCCCAGATACCCTCCAGATTCAAGTTAACTTATAGTCCCCCAGCATCCCAGGATGCTTTCCACCTCCCCTGCAAACCCCCACCCCCCTCAGGGTGAGTGGGCTAACCTTGGCTCAAGCTGTCTGCCTCCAGCCAAGCAGGGAGGTGTGCTCTAGTGCTCCCTAGCTTCTGGCCTGCCCCACGGCAGGCACATGGCTGCATTTCTGCAATCAAAAGTGAATGCTTGTTCACTTATTTATCAGTTCAATCTACTCAGTTTAGACTAACCTGCAAAACTGGATTGATTCAGCCTTGGGCTTTTTGACTGCCTGTACTTAGCCTTAGAGACACAGCAGAGAATCTAACTCTGCTTATTTAGTTATAGTTTATTCAAATCTAATCCTTATTATTTATGTCTTACTATTTAAAGATAATCATAGTATTCGCCTTGGAAAGAGGTCTGATGACAAAAAGCTCTATAATAGTAGAGAGAAGTACTGAAGTTGGGCAGAAGGCACGGAAGGGTACCACTTTAAAGACTAGCTCATTCAGAAAGGCATGAGCTTCCATGGGCACATCCTATTCTATCAGATGTGATTAATGGACTTCCAGAGAACTAGGGTATTAAATAGAAAGAAATTTGGTAATCTGAATACAAAAGATCAAGAAAGGAGTATGAGAGTACTAGTAAAATATATTATCATGTGCAGGTTTGAATTTACAGGAAAATAACACTGTCCATGGTATGAAGGAAACATGACACTGATCTCCTCATTAGAAGCTATTGATAATTTAAAACCAAGAAGGAAATTTCCTTCTTAAGCTTTATAGATTTGATTTATAAATTCAAAAACAAAGATAACTGCCTAAACTCTTCATTACATTCCTAAAATGATCATTTAGTTGCGTATAATACGGTTTTGTACACCTAAGAGCTGTTGTGAGTACCAAATATGGGGTTTAAGTAATCTGCTTTTTGAAAAACAGGACTCTGTTGAATTCTGCTATAGTAGCTTGGAAAAGAAATTACTGTAAAAAATTGTCTTTTCCTTTTCTATTTTCTTCTAGGTAAGTAATTCTACTCTTCTTTCCATCTTTTTTAAAACTTTGGTTAATGTGAGAGCCTCTTGATTTCACTGATCTTCAATCCCAATGTTTGATCTCAGCTAAAACATTTTTCTCCATCTTCTATTCTAAATATTACATTTATTTTCCATTGCTCATTTAGTGTTCCCTACAAACCCCTTTCACTGTGCTCCTGTTTTTATTCTAGTTGCTTCAGCCACACTCAACACTACTACTACTCTATGGGTTGGTCAGAAAAAACAGAATGAGAGTAGTGTAAATAGCATTTTCTGAGGTAATAAAGCTTGTCACTTCTGCAGCTATCTTATCCTCCACCAGCCTGCAGAATGAAAGTACTAAATCTCTGCCACATGGAGCTGCTCACATATTGGCATGTTATAAAGCTGTCAGACAATTAGACTTCATAATAACCAAAGATTTGCCTAGGTTCAAAGAAGAAAGGCATTTTTGTTTTGTTTTTTGATTTATGCGTGTGCACGTGTAGGCTACAGAATGCTTCTTCTACCCAGTGAAGCACTGTCCTATGCTTTCAACTTATGAGAATAAAGTCCAAGGTATTTTCTTTCATATCTGTGTAAGTACAATACTTTGAACTAAGAGAAAATAAAGCAATGTGTTGCATCTAGTAGCCTTGGTAAAGACATCAGTGATTGCCTAAAGGTCTGTTTCTCAGTGAGCAAGATAATGGGACTGACACTTAACATTCTGAAGACTAAGGTCTACCATCAAATGAGCAGTTCCCAGCTTCAGTAATTCAGACTTACAGTGAGACTCTGCAAAATGTTAAGTGTTTCCTATATCTCAGAAGCTCTCTCTTTCACAGAAGGCTGGCACTGGAGAAGAAATCCAACATCATGTCAAATGTGCAAGTGCAGCCTTTAGACACCTGAGGAAACAGGTGTTCAAAGATTATGACATCAGATCTGAAACCAAGCTCATGGTTTATTAAGCAGCCATGACCCCCATCTTATTGTATAGAGCTGAGACATGGATAATGTACATGAGATGCCTTAAATCAGTGGAGAAGAACCATCAACACTGCCTGCAGAAGATCCTTCAAATCCTGTGGGAAGACAGACACACCAATGCTAGTGTTCTCTCACAAGCATTAAGGTGATTTTTCATCCAATATCAACTTTGTGGGACTGACAACATCATCCAGATGTGCAACTCCAGATTCCCAAAGCTAGGTTTATTTTCCCAGCTTGGTTGAGCCATACGCTCAAGAGGAAGGCAGAGAAAGTGTTTCAACAATGTGTTCAAGGCCACCTTGAAAAAAATGTAACATCAACATCAGCTTGTGGGAAACTATCACCCAGGACTACCCCAAATGGAGAAGAATCTGCTGCAAGGATTTTGAAACCATATGACAGCAACAGGAGACAGAGCAGCAGAAGTGGGAGAATCAGCATGTTGCAGATCTGAGTCATGAATCCAGAGCCACCCACGCCATACAGAAACGTGCACCTGAGTCATAATAGAACCTGCCGATCCTGATTCAGGCTCATCAGCCATATTCAGACCCACAGACAAAGCAATCATGGAACACAATAATCTTCAACTGTGAGGAACTGCCAACCATGATGCATCTAATAGCACCTAGAATCTGACAAGGGTTTTCCTGAATTAACATCTGGCAAGTATCTGGTTTTTTTGAGGGATTGGAGGGATGGTTCAAGGAGAGAGGGAATGAAGACTGGTACAAATAACTGCTTTGTGATAAAACATACTCTATAGCTCTCTTATTTCTTCATAGCTTGTTTGACTCAACACACTATCTGCTTCTGCCTCCCTGTTTATTTGAATGGGTCTTGACATCTTGAAAGTTTCCCATTTGTAGATGTTGAACATAGCCAGATGGGAAAAGGAACAATAGACAGAGAATAGAGGAGAGTAAGGAGGAAGACACAATACATATGAATGCATGTTCCCATTTTATGGCATGTGGCTAAATTATATCTCCGATAAATCCTAATGGTGAAGGGAGATTAGGACTACAGATTAAATGCCTTGACTTGTTCTTGATGCTTTGTGCCTCTCCTGACCTATCTGAAGATTCCTTCTTTGATGTGATGATAGAGATGTGAAAATCTAAATCACCCTCCAGCATATTGATTCATGGTGTAAAGAACATCCCCAAAAGAAAAAGGGAATTGTTGAACCATCCCATCTAACAGCATTCCCTGAGTAATAGAACACTCCTGGAGGGTAGGCATCAGACATATCCTAGACCAACTTTAAATGTTACTTTAAGGATAAAACAGTCCTTGGACTGGCATCTAGCTGGCAGTAGAATCAAGAAAGCCTATACATGGCAAAATCATCTTTGCCCTTCTCCCCCAGCTGTGCAGACATATACTGGCTATATCTGAGAATATAACTTCATGGTTTTGATTTATTTGTAGGTATCCTCTGGTTGTCTGAATAATAAAACCATTTTCATAATTTTTTTGCAAAATCAGCTACTAAGCACGGACCCCTAGTGATTATTTTTAAGGAAAAATGTGGATCTATAAGAGAAAACAAACACATAGTTAGGATTGAAACAGTATCCATTCTCAAGAAGAAGAAAAAATCCTCAGAAGAAACAACCTCTTCCTTAAGCATTAATAAATATGTTCAAAGATAATTGTGGTTCTTTTAATTTTTATCACTTGTATAAAAAATAACTTTTACTATTGAGATTTGTTTTCTCATCATTAATAAAAAACATACTAACTTAAAACCTTCAGGACCTTGTAATCATCTTATTCTGACCTATGAAAATACAAATAGAGGGAGAGAGTAATAATGTCTCTGAAACAAAATGTGAACAATGCTTGCACCCAACCCAAAAAACCTAAAAACTGGTACTTTTTCCAGCAACGTGCACTTCTAGGAAGTACTTCATCAACTATTTCACTGTAGTCCTTATGGGTAAGAGACTCATATGTCATATTCAGAACTCTTTGATCTACTGCATTTTTTCTTGAAAATTACCAATTCTTGAGATTTTTAAACCAAGAAAATGCAAATAAATTAGTGGGTTTTCTTGTCTTTCCCTGGTTCTGGGTTCACGAGTTTATGGGTGTTTTAATAGGAATAATTTGAAATAATTTTTCTATGTTTAAAAACAGCCTTGCACTAATACAGTTAGAAGCAATCTTTTTATCTAGTTTCTGTTGTATAGCAGGTCTATATTTCCCAGACACGCTCTTGGGATAAAATTGTAAGAAAATGTATTTATTGCATTAAATTTTATTTTATGTAGATTTTCCATTCTAATTTGAATGGGAATTCTTTTTTGAATTGCCTCTGTTAAGTCACTCCCCCCATTGGGATTAAGGATTCAATTCTTGCACAAGGAACAGCATTGGCTGTTTGACTTTCCTGTTTACAGGTTTAAAACTGTAATTCCAGATTTGATTAAACGCACCTGAATAGATGCATTTTTCCCGTTACTGTTTGGCAATGTGGGAATGATGTGACTTATAAAATTAGGAGTACTGTTGGTAGGCCTTTGCTTCTCCCACTCTGTACCCTGCCTTATGGCATGTCACTCTGAAGAAGAACACAGGGTTTATACTTTAGAATTGTCAGGGAAATGTAAACAGTGATTTTTAGAATGCAACTTTAACATTTCTACAGATTTCATGGCTTTGTATAAATTCAGGCATATTTTATTTAATATATTTCTTTTACTTTTGTTAGAAACGTTGGAAGGTATGACAACTCTGCTGAATCAGGTCATTTGCTTATCTACCATCCTATTTACAGTAGTGAACAGTGCATAGACCTCAGAGGAAGTCAAAAAGCTATATAGCTAACACAATGGTAAAAATGTGAGGAGGAGTTTTCTCTCTGACTTGTGTTAAATCGTTGCAGGGGGAAAAAACCCCACCTTCTAACATATGACTGTGACTAACCAAGATGCATGAAATCCACTGGGTAAAGTATACTGAAACAGGAAAGTGAATTCTTACTGCACCAGCCATGAAGGTAGGAGAGCTGTCAAGGACAGCTGCTTTCCCAACCTAAGGGGAAAAAAACAGTCACTGCTAATAGCAGAGGAAATGGGATTGTGGGTTCCCCTGATTTCTGCCCCACCATGATTTAAGAAGGAACCTGTACACAGTCACTCTCACACACTTGCACTCATTTTAAATGATCATCAAACCTTTACATATGACTAGAAAATATGTGACATTATATGTTTACCTTGAAACTCTAATTTAAAAATGTACTAAAGATAATTTTACTATCAGCATTATGTTGACCTTAACCTGTGGGACCTGAAAAATAAGATAAATTTGACTAACTAGTGATACTTGATATTGTATGCCTTCTAACCAGAATGGTGGTTTATTCACATGCTGTTAATTGATAATCCTAATAGAAGTCAGCTTTGCACAAAATGCTGCTGATAAAGGTGTCTTCCTCTGGCAGTAGCAGTCTTGATACACTTTTCTTTAGTCTCTTTTTCATATCCGTGAACAACTGTCATTAATGTTTATTGACAAAAGAAAAGACTCATTCAAAATAACATTTATGGGAAGAAGTTTTACACAGCACAACTTTCTTTAAAAATGTTTCCTGTTTCTTATGGGACTGTATATTTTTTCTGGAGAGATGTTAAAAAGAGGGTCTGTGTTGAGATCTAGCCCTCCTGGCATGTGTATGTATATGAACATAGATATGAAATGCTGGAGGCATTTTGCAGTCTCATTCTCTGCCAGCTTGGAAACTATCCTGACTCTCTAAAAGGCCAGGTGAAGAGGCAGGAGGCCAGCTAAAGGCAGTGCATGATGGATCATCCTCCCATTAGTAAGGAAACTAAAATATAAAAACCATTAGTTCACCAGGAGCAGCTTTCCTATGAAGGTACTTGTGACAGGGAGCCAGCTTCAGCTGCATTTTTTTTTTTAATATACCAGTAAGTGTGCCCCCATCAAGTCTTGCTGCATTTTTCTTCTTTGGGAATCAGCTTCCCACCCCCACCCCCCTTTTCTCATCTGCCATGACTTGATGTTACTTGGTTCTAAAGAAAGAGGGAGGCTGACCCATAGGCTCTGGGCTCACCACCCGTAGGATAATGAGGTGTTGCCTTAAAGGGCAAAAGTGCATGGTTCTACCTCCCCTTGATGTGCCCCATGCCTCACAGATGGTTTTATAAATTTCTCTTTATGTTGGGGTCTCACCTGCTAGAGAGGGGATTACCTCCCCTCTCTCTAGCTAGGCCTGGCAGTCAAAATCCACTAATCGGGGTGTCCCAGGGGTACAAGCATGAGAGGACAAGGAGCCCTGCCCATAGGGGAACCCAGGACAGTGGCAACCCAACCCCAGAGAGAAAACCCTGGAAGAAAGAACCACTTACCTGTTTTAGGATGTCAAACATAAGACGAGCCACGCCAGAAGGAAACACCCACATGGTTCATCAACTGTGCTTATCTGCAACTAGAACTGGCACAAGTGGGTGATGTCAAAGAAGAAAGCTTCCCAGCAGGAATAAAATCTGGCACCAAGAAGGACCCGGAGGAAATGGGAGAAGCGGCAGAGGCTGCAGAAATTCCCCATGCTAGTTGCAGCCAGTGATGGCAGGATAGCGGAGGTCTGGTGCAGGAGCAGATGCTGGAGTCAGTGGAGGCTGTGAAGGCTCCCCGCACCAGCTACAGGCGGCACCAGTGTGTGAAAGCAGAGCCAGCTTGAGGAAGAGCTGAAGAGGACCTTGGCAGGGGTGAGAGCCCAGAGCCATGCGGCAGGGCATGCTGAGGCACAGGCTAGGGCCGGAGGGTAGAAGGGCTGGTTAGCCAAATGATCCCTCTCTTTTTTTTTTCAGTCTTTTACTTTTATTTGAATGGTGCCTTTTGTTTTCTTTTCCTCCCTATTTCTTCCTTCTCCATTTCCTTTTGGCACTGGTTTCTATATCGTGTTCCTTTTTCTTTTGTTGTTGGTTGCCCATAATCCTTCAGCAGTGGGATACAGGCAGCATTCCAGATGACAGTGGCATACAGAGCCATCAAGCCGCCAGAGAGAGGTATACCGGAGAGTTGGGTGTCCAGTGGCCCAAAGCCCAGTCCCAGGAAAGTAAGACCAACAACACAAAGGGGCACGAAGATCAGGAATTAATGTAACTAGAAGGCAAGCCACATAAGATCAAGAGGCTCATCTCAAAGGCTGCCATATGGATGGGGTGTAGGGGAGGTGGAGCCCCGCGTATATCCGCCAGGAGGCATGACCATTCCTCAGGGACCCTCAACAGGAGACCCCACCACTGGAGATCCATCTGAAGTTGTGGCAGGCGAGTTTTGGGGTCCTCCCTGGAGTAATCAATGGCCCCTCCTGAAGGCACACAAAGCCTCACTGCGTCCTACATCAGGCGCACATGCCAAGGCAGCGCGGGAGTGGATACTTGAATTGGGATGGGCACATGGGGCTTGACTCCAAGGCTCTAGCTCTCTAACTCACTCGAGCTCAAGGCCCTCCATTCCATGCCCTCTGTGACACCAGGCCTACTGGCCCTTCTACACTGTGCGCCCCTGTGGCATCAGACTGTTGGGGCCTCAGCCCCCTTCAGCTTTTTCCCCTCTTCCTGTAGTTGGGGCCTTTCACCTAAGTTCACCCACTAGGACCTGGCTTCAAGGCTCCTATCTCCCCTCCAAGTGACTTTGGGCTCATGGCCCTAGTGCAGCACCCCAGTGCAGCAAGGCTTCTTGAGCCCTCTATAACAGTTCTCCTTGGCACTAATGAGGCCTCCTCCACCCCTACAGCCTCCTCCACAAACCATCGGCATTTTTAATGTCAAAGTAAACCATAGGCTCATATGGCCATATAATGAAAATAACAATAAAGAAATAAGAGAAGCAAAGTGCCTGCTTACTTTATGTGATTGTGCTTCTGTCTCACAGCATGGCATATTCTTCCCAAAAGGCTGCTGCAGCTGCACCATAGTCATTGGGAGTCCCCCTCTCTGTTGCCTCTGTGACCTTCTCTACTTGTAGTTTATATAGTTCTGGGCTTCCTCTTCCTGTCACCTAACCAGCTGGCAGGGCTCGATCTTTACCTCCTACTCGACTGGCCAGCCAAGCCCGGAAGGTTCTGGATTTAAAAGGACTGCCCTGTTTCTTGGTAACAGGGCTAGGGTTCCCTGTTACCATACTTTTTGAGGGTGAGAAGTAGGGTATCTCCAGGACACTTATGGGTAGAGAAAAATGGTGACAGTTCCAGTAGAACTGAAGCACTATTAGGTTTGTTGTGTGGAGGAGATGAAGCATGGGATGAGTGACAGGCTAAAGTGTTCAGGAGCTGGAATGAGGGCTGCTTATAAGTAGAGCTTGTCAGAAATGTTCTGACATCAGGTTTCTTGTTGGAAAATACCAGTGTCTTGATTAACATATTTTGTGGATACATATTTTTAAAAGATACCTCATTTTTAACAATGTAAAAAATATTTAGCTCTTGGTGGAATTATGCATTTAAATTTATCCTAAATGATTTTATTACATTGCATATAATAAAAAATTGTGGAGTTTCTTAGATAATACATATTTCAAGTTTTGACCAGTTCTACTTTTAATTGCATGCATTGAACTCGAAGTAGCCAAAATGGAAGTGAGGCTGAAGTTGGTTCCCTATTGTCAATTCACATATTCTTATACAAAGATTATTTTCTTTAGAAATAATTACTATGAGCTAAAGTTGATATTATACTCTCACAATAATCTGTGGTAATAATTTATTAAGTCTAAACTGGCAATTATATAAAATAAATAAAGCAAATAATGGTAAATTCATATGGAATAAAATACCCAATAGGTCACCTTAGTGGGACTTGTATTATTAATAACTCAATCATAATCATTGTTTATCATGGGAGTTCCTAAATAAGGGGTAATTCCTCAGTTGTTATAATGGTATTTGGTGGCAAACAGTGAAGCTGATTGAATGCATTTCTGTTAAGGGAAACCAGGCGTGTAATGGGCCACCATGCAGAACACAATTCATAGTTAAGTCTTAATCACTGTTGTTTTGCTTTCTGCCCTATTAATAAGCCTAATAATTGTTCTGTAATAATACAAATTACATGCAGGCAATTTTGCTTCTGCACCTTATGTACAGAAATACTGTCCAAGGAGGAAAAGGATGCTTTTCCTATTGTGTCATCAATGTCTCTGTCATTCAGGTATATGACCAAGTCACAGGTACTCCTGCTAGTATAAATCAAACGTGCCAGTAAATGCATTGAATACAGGTTCCTTCTGTGCATGCCTGAATGGGGACCATCAGTTAAACTGATGCATTAGGTATATAAGATAATAAAGGACTTCCAGGAAACTGGTAAGACTGTTTATAAAAACTGGCATATAATGGCATATAATGGTAATGTATATGTTTTTAAAAAGCTGGTATATAATGGTAAAGTGATGATAGTGCTTTACAACAAAAAGAAAGGATGCGCTGCCAGCAAAGGCAGCAGAGGTTCGCAGTAGGATTTCTTGTCTTTCTCTGGTTCTGAATTTGTGGGTTTATGGGTGTTTTAATAGGAATAATTTGAAATAATTTTTTTCTGTGTTTAAAAAGTCTTACACTAATGTATTGAGAAGTAACCTTCTCTTTATCTAGTTTCTGTAGGATAGCAGGTCTATATTTCCCCGACAGTTTCAGGATAAAATTGTAAGAAAACTTATTTATTAAGTTACATTTTATTTTATCTACATTTCCCATTCTAATTTGAATGGGAATTCTTTTGTCACTTGCCTCTGTTAAATCCTTTCCCTCATTAGGATTAGGGATTGAACTCTCACTAGTGAGGCAGAAGCTTTTGGCTGAAGAACCACTGCTCTGGCTGAGAGCTAGTGAACTGCAAAGTACTATAGTCTGCAGTACCTTGATGCAGTTTGCAATATGTAAACAACACTTTATTATTTGCAGGAATTTATGTAAGGAACTATTCACAGTAAATGATTCATCTTGCTACAGCTCTTGCAAACGTCTGGAGCCTAGCTGTGTTGCTGTTCTGCTGCACCAGGAAATTCCTGCTGTCTTACCCAGACTGTCTTCTGGAATGCCACATTTCCTGGACACATCATGTTTCCAGGAGAACTTCCTCTATGTTGCATAGTTGGTTATGACTGGAAAGATGTTGGGGGAAGGGGGAGGGGGTTTCCCCCTTGTGATGGCCAGAACCAAAGAAATGAATAAGCAATAAATATGTGCTTCTTAGAGGCATTTGGAATTTTTGTCTAATATAAAGCTTGTATTTTTGTAACTTGCAAATGTAACTTGTAACTGTTTGTAAAACTGACTAGGCCTCACAGACAAAGCTACCGTTGTAAAATTAGCTGACCTAACAGTATTTTCTTGCGCAGAATTTAGCCTTGATGATGATAAAAACTGGATTCCACCACCTGGCCTACCCAGCACATTCCAGAAAAGCACATCTCAAAAAAGCATAGTCAGAGACTTCTAAAGGGGTTGGATTTAGGCGGAGTAATGTTAATTTCAAACCTAAAGATGCTGCATTGTAATTTACTTAATGGATAAACCCAAGTTTGGATAGTAACCGTTTATAATAATTTTTAACACCTTTTAATCCCATAGGGTAACAGCTATAGAACAAGATTGTGAATGGCTCTAAAGCCAACAGATTAGCATAAAACTAGGTATAAAAAGTGCATGCATCAAGTGACCAGCAGGAAGGAGGGAACAGAACGGTCATTTCTGTCCCAAGTCTGGACCCCGGACTCCCAGTGTGAGTGAGGATCGGATCCTGATCAAGGGACGTTCCCCAGTAATCTCTCTGCCAGGGGATGCCTGACTTCACTGGAATCACCTGGAGTGCACCTGGCATTGAGGGACTATGAATAAGTTGCCAACCCATGTCTGTCTATTTGTTGTTTTAAACAGCCAGTGGCTGATACCCTCACAGTGCTCAGCTGGCCTGTAACAGATTGATTTATTTATCTGTTGTTATTATCTGTTGTTATTATTTACTATTAGCTCTTTAATACTACATTATCTGCTTATCGCATTTATCTTTCTATTAACTGTTGTGTGCGTGTAAGCTATAATAAACTTGCCATTGCTTTACTCCCAACTCTGCCTCCTCAATCCTGAACCAAACAGCCTAGTGGCTAAATTGATATACTCACAGTGCCCCGTTGGCCTGTGACACCCCCTACATACTATCTTCCAAAAACATGGTGCATGTTTTATTTGGAGCTATATGTCATGTGAGAAAATACAGTGGCCTGCTTTCAGAATGGCTAAAACTTAAGAATCTAACTAGACATGATTTGCCGTGAAGTTGGTTTCATTTAGGAAGGTCATACTATTTTAAAACATTGGTCAATATTTCTCTCTGCTGTCAATTGAGAGAGATGTTTGGGGGAGAGGGTGGTTTTCTGTGTGTGTGAGAATTTGCTATTTTGTTCAACCTGAAAAGTTCTATGCAACTGTGCTGATTCCTCTAAGCTGGCATTCAAGTGCCTTATTTGTCCTGTCTGTTTGTCTGTCTCTATTCTTACATTACCCTGGTTGACCTGGGATATAAGTGAGGCACTAAAGCTGAAGATGAAGCTAATGCACGCAGGGAAAGGCTGTATGCTGAGATCTCTGGGACTCTGCCAAGCAGGATGTATCCTGAAGTTGGTTCTCTATTCCAGTTCCTTATTCAAAGGAGATGCTGGCTCCATATTCATATAATTAAATTATTTGGAAGAATCTCAGAGAACTCTTTTTTTTTGTGGCTTACAAACTATCATAGCCTTTATTTAATTTATTTAGTTAGCTAAAAAATAATATCCCAGAAACACTAGCTTCCAGTTTCACCAGGTTTGTGGGAAAAAAAAGATGGTTGTCAATGTTGTGTTATTCCAACTTGTTTATACCTGGAATTGTAAGTAACTTGTTGCAATAGACTGTACTGTTTATGCAAATAACTTTGATTAGCTCTATTGAGCTAATCAATAATGGTAGCAGTGCTTTAAACAGTAGCACTTCCCTGAGGTTAAATGGCAAAATGAAGGGTTTTCCCGTGGAAAAAAAATTTCATTCTCTGAAAAGTCAATGAATAAATTTGAAAAGACTAGGATTGGTCCTTTGATATAACCTAATCCACTTATACCTTCAGTTTATAGGGCAGAGGTCATATGTAGACAAACAGCCCTGTCCTAGATCTGTTCCTTTAATTATTAACCTGGAAGGTTGCTGCTTCAGACCTTAAAGTGCTGTGAAGGATTCCTCTGGGTAGACCTCTCTTCCTTTTTCCTTTGGACTGCTAACATAATGCTGGTTTAGGGAGTCTGTAACATAGCATTCTCAAAATGTGGCCAAGGTAAATCCACCTTCTCATTTGTCTTATTTGTGCAGGTGTTGGGAATTGTCCTCTACAAGATCGCAACATCCTTTATCTGACCACTTCATTGAATATCCAGCACAGGCTTCCATGCTGAAAGCAGTTTAATTTATTTTGGATAGACTCATTCCTCTCCCACGAGTCATACACACAGGATTAGGCTCAGGACAGCATTACTAAGGAGTCACATCTTAGTAGCGATACTTATGTTAGAATTTTATACTGAGGTGCATTTTTAAAAAGCAATGCTAGACTTGCCTACTCGAGTGGTTGTTGCATAAAAGCAGTCACCAGAATTATGAAAGCTGATGCTTAGCTAAGAAAACGGAGCAGCAGTTCTCAGAGCTCTTCCATCTAGAATGATGGCATTGCTAGAAGCCATACCGACTTTCATAAGCTTGTTCTTTGAATTTTGATCTGATTATTCTATAGTTCTAGGAAGGCTATTGGTCTTTTGATGCATCTTTCTATCAGTTTGTTAAGGAGACAACAGAACCATCAGAACTATTTGTTCCAGTTAGCACAGTCTAGTTTTTCAAGGAATCATGGTTTTCATGATATGTTCGTTGAATAAGGAACTCAGTGACAATATTAAATAACAAGGATAGGGCATGTTCTCATTTAACTTCACTGCTAACAACACCAGTTTTTAATTTGGCATTTTGATAATCTGACTCTGGAAAGTCCGAATGGCTTTATGTGGAAATTCATTGATTTCCAATGTTTGCCACAGGGTCTGCCTACACTGTGAAAGACTTTCTAAAATTTATTTAAAATTTCCTTTCATTGCTTAATCTGGTGGTACTACATAGCATGAAGATTTGATCAACGTAAGAATGAACAGTATGGAAACCAGTTTCTTGTTCTCAAAATCTGCTGTTGATAGCATAGAAGATCCTGTTCAAAATAAGTTGTCCAAAATGTTTCCCTGGGATTGACAACATGGTTTCACGTTAGTTGCAGTAACTTAAATATCCTTATGAAATTTTATGATGGTTTCTTTATTCTTTTCTCTTGTATGTTATTTCTACTATAGACTGTTGAAGTGTCACAGTAGAATCGTCAAGTTCTCTTCACTGCTTACTATGAGCACGTCTGCAGTTGTTTTATCGCAATCTGCTGCTTTTTTTATATTTCTTGAGTTTGTTGACAGCTGCTCTAAGTTCTTGAAAGGTAATTTTTTGTCACATTTTTCTTTCCTTGCTGAACATTTTATTACTGAATCTTTTTCTGTTTTTCTCTCTGTTTTTAATTTTCCCCTGTCTGTTAACACTGAGAAAGTTTATCTTTGCCTGTTTTCCTCTGGCAATGACATCCCTTGTGTTGTTTTTTTCCCCTAGCCCTGCAAAATCCCGACATATTCTTAACCATATTGACGTTTGCATTTCTTACGGGTGTCCATATATTCTAAATGATCAAAGAAGGACTCTAACCCTGTCATGATGAAAAAAATGTTTGGAGTTCAAATTCTATTCTTGTTCGGGGGTCTGTAACTATGAAAAAAAACCGTATTTTCTGGACCACTCCATGTGTGGGTATTTTGTCATTTGATCTACATCAGAGGTGTCAAAGATACGGCCTGTGGGCTGCATCCAGCCCATGGAGCTCTGTCCAGCTTCCCAAAAACTGCCAGACTGGCCTTGCACACAGGGCCTGGGATGCACACTCACACAATGCCTGCTGTGGGATCTGCAGTACATGTTATGCCCACTCTGGGACCTGTGTGGAGCATCCTGGACAAGCAAGAATGGGCATCATGTGTAACTTGGATGCTAGACCAGCTGGAGTGGGTGCCATGTGTGGTATGTTTCCTGGGACCTCCACTGCATGCATCTGTTCTGGCTGGTCTGGGACTCATGCTGTATGTGGTACAGTCTTTGATCAGAGAGAGAATATGCCTGTGCTGGATCTGGCTTGAGGCATGGGGCAAGGAGCAAGGGGGTCCATGGGCTCAGCCTCACCTGTAGACCAACCTGGCATCATTCATTTAGCCCATGGGGCCAGATGAGTTTTACACACTTGTTCATACTAGTGATGGACAAATAATGAATGATTATCACGTCTGCTGCACTGTACTCCCAAATGTCCCAAAGGGATGAGAAAAACCTTCTATAAATGCAAAAAATGATCTGTTTGAGGCTTTGTTGTGTCATCTGGAGATTCCCAAGGTGTTTGGGATCATTTTGTGGAGGGAAAATAAGCTTCTGCCACAATAATATGATTTTTTTTTAGCAGACCTGGAAAAGTGGCTCTTTAAAACACTGGGTTCTTGTCAAATTTGGTAGCTATGTCTCCTCATTTATTTGGGAGTGATATGGGGATCAGAGTGAGTGATTAGTGCAATCTTTCCTCTCTTTCCATGACAAATATTTTTAATGGGATGAGGCTAATCCCCTGCCCAAACCTAAACCTGAAGGACTGGGAGGTTTGCTTCTGTCTGGCCTCTACCTTACAACTTGTCTGGCACAGGTGGTCCTGCCAGCAATACAGTCAGAAATGGCTAATGGGATCACAGAAGCTCACAAGTAGTTCCTTACTGAAGAGCCATGTCTCTAGTTGAATGGTATGAGCATTAAGGGAAGTTTTTACCATATGTTCCTGAAAAGCAAAGTGCTCTGCTCCAGTCTAGGCAAAGCTCTGGCTTGCTTTGTTGTGATACTTGGAGTAATCTAAGCCAGTGTTTCCCAACCAGTGCACTGCAGCACAAAAGAGTACCGTCAGAAAGGACCTCATCAGAAGGCTGTCAGAATGCCGACCTCGTAAAGGAACACTTTGAGAAGCTGGATACCTTCGAGTCAGCTGGTCCTGACAATCTACACCCCAGGGTACTCAAGGAGCTGGCGAGCATCATAGCCCAGCCTCTGGCACGGATCTTTGAAAGCTCCTGGCACTCTGGTGTAGTGCCCGAAGACTGGAAGAAGGCCAATGTGGTGCCTATCTTCAAGAAAGGGAGGAAAGTGGATCTGGCAAACTATAGGCCCATGAGCCTGACCTCTATCCCAGGGAAGGTCTTAGAAAAGTTTATTAAAGAGGCCGTCCTTAATGGACTGGCCGATGCCAACATCCTGAGGGATAGCCAGCATGGGTTTGTTGTGGGTAGGTCTTGGACAAATCTCATTTCCTTCTATGACCAGGTGACCTATCACTTGGACAAGGGAGAAGAGATTGATGTCATATATCTTGACTTCAAAAAAGCCTTCGATCTGGTATCCCATGATCACCTCTTGGTGAAACTGGCCAATTGTGGCCTTGGGTCCACCACGATCTGCTGGCTGGAGAATTGGCTCCGTGGTCGGACCCAGAGGCTAATAAGTGATGGAAGTCAATCGTCATGGTACCCTGTGACCAGTGGGGTCCCCCAAGGCTCTGTCTTTGGACCCATATTGTTCAACATCTTCATTAATGATGTGGACATTGGAGTCAGAAGCAGACTGGCCAAGTTCGCCGAAGACACCAAACTTTGGGGCAAAGCATCCACACCAGAAGACAGGCGGATGATCCAGGCTGACCTGGACAGGCTCAGTGAATGGGCGGACGAGAACCTGATGGTGTTTAACACTGAAAAATGCAAGGTTCTGCACCTTGGGAAGAAAAACCTG
>NW_017728994.1:75613567-75614834 GCF_001723915.1 Gavialis gangeticus | reverse complement strand
GCAGCTGGAGTACTGCATCCAGTTTTGGGCTCCACAATTCAAAAAGGATGTGGGGAAGCTTGAGAGGGTGCAGAGGAGAGCCACACGCATGATCAGAGGGCAGAGAAACAGACTTTATGATGAGAGGCTGAGAGCTATGGGGCTCTTTAGCCTGGAAAAGCACAGGCTCAGGGGTGATCTGATGGCCACCTATAAGGTTATCAGGGTGACCACCAGTATCTGGGGGAACGTTTGTTCACCAGAGCGCCCCAAGGGATGATGAGGCCAAACGGTCATAAGCTACTGCAAGACCGTTTCAGACTGGACATAATGAAGAATTTCTTTACTGTCCAAGCCCCCAAGGTCTGGAACAGCCTGCCATCGGAGGTGGTTCAAGCACCTACATTGAACACCTTCAAGAGCAAACTGGATGCTTATCTTGCTGGGATCCTATGACCCCAGCTGACTTCCTGCCCTTTGGGCGGGGGGCTGGACTCGATGATCTTCCGAGGTCCCTTCCAGCCCTAATGTCTATGAAATCTATGAGAAATGAACAGGTGTGCTGTGGAATTTTGCCATGGCAATGAGCGACAATAGCTATGAGGATGGGGATTGCCTTAACAGGTGTGCCACAGAACATTTGTATTAGTGTAAGTGTGCCTTGGGCTGGAAAAGGTTGGGAAACACTGATCTGGGCCAGATAGGGTCACTGATATTTAGTGAAGCTCTAGCTCTGTATTCAGAGGCATAGGCAAAGCTGCGTGGAGCCACCTGCCATCGCAAAATTAAGCTTTGCATTGGGGCGGCCGCAGCGCTGTTTCAGGAAGCTCGCCTGAGAGCAGGATCACCTCCCCTGGAGTGACTCCTGCCGCATTTGGCCACACACCCCAGTTCACGGCTCAAGCGCACTAAGCTGTCGGGGGGTCTTGTGGAAGCTCGCCCTGTCCCCTCGCCTGCAGGCATGAATGCTGCCTGGGGCGGGGCACGGCCTGTCGCGGGCCGCGGCAAGCGCTGACCAGCGGTGACTGGGGCCAGCCGGCAGTGTCAGCGGTGCCCTTTTGCAGGGGGTGCAGGGGAGTGCCACACTCAGGGTCACGGGCGGGACCGGGCCCAGGTGGCCGTGGCAGCCCCAAGGCCCGTGCTCCGGGGGTCGCAGGGCCCGGGCGGCGATGCGTGCAGGGTTTCGTCCCGCGCTGGGTTCGGCAGCGCCGCCCTCACCCCCCGCGGGGCTGGACGTGAGGCGCCTCCTGCGGCTGCTCGCGGAGCTGCGGGGCCCCGGCTTCTCGGG
>NW_017728994.1:75612906-75613112 GCF_001723915.1 Gavialis gangeticus | reverse complement strand
GGCCGCGGGCGCCCCCCGTGCGCGGTGCGAGGCAGCCGGACCATGTAGAATGCTCCCGGGGCCGAGAGGGAAGCGGCAGCCGCCTCTGCTCTGGCCCGGCAATGCGGAGCCCCCCGCTCCTCCCTGGATTTGGATGGTCCCGAGCGCCGCCGGGCTGCTCCGCATAGGTGCTGTGGGCGCGGGGCCCCCGCCGCTGCTGTTCGCCG
>NW_017728994.1:75607268-75607906 GCF_001723915.1 Gavialis gangeticus | reverse complement strand
GTAAGTGTGCCTTGGGCTGGAAAAGGTTGGGAAACACTGATCTGGGCCAGATAGGGTCACTGATATTTAGTGAAGCTCTAGCTCTGTATTCAGAGGCATAGGCAAAGCTGCGTGGAGCCACCTGCCATCGCAAAATTAAGCTTTGCATTGGGGCGGCCGCAGCGCTGTTTCAGGAAGCTCGCCTGAGAGCAGGATCACCTCCCCTGGAGTGACTCCTGCCGCATTTGGCCACACACCCCAGTTCACGGCTCAAGCGCACTAAGCTGTCGGGGGGTCTTGTGGAAGCTCGCCCTGTCCCCTCGCCTGCAGGCATGAATGCTGCCTGGGGCGGGGCACGGCCTGTCGCGGGCCGCGGCAAGCGCTGACCAGCGGTGACTGGGGCCAGCCGGCAGTGTCAGCGGTGCCCTTTTGCAGGGGGTGCAGGGGAGTGCCACACTCAGGGTCACGGGCGGGACCGGGCCCAGGTGGCCGTGGCAGCCCCAAGGCCCGTGCTCCGGGGGTCGCAGGGCCCGGGCGGCGATGCGTGCAGGGTTTCGTCCCGCGCTGGGTTCGGCAGCGCCGCCCTCACCCCCCGCGGGGCTGGACGTGAGGCGCCTCCTGCGGCTGCTCGCGGAGCTGCGGGGCCCCGGCTTCTCGGG
>NW_017728994.1:75599016-75606546 GCF_001723915.1 Gavialis gangeticus | reverse complement strand
CTCCCCCCGCGGCCCCGCCGGCGCTCGGCCACAACTTTTGCCTCCTGCGCGGCGGGCGCTGTCCTGCGCGGCGCGGTGCTGAACTTCCCGCCACTTCCCGGCGCGCGCGGCCGCACTTCGCAGGGCCCCGAGGGCTCTTCAGCCGGAGCCATTGCTGATTCCGAGCGGGTGGGCGGCGGGGGACGTGCGTGTGTGCGCCTCCGCCTCCAGCTGCGGCTCCCTGAAATGAGGCCGGGACGTGCGGAGGTCCCCGCGCGCGGCGGGGCTCGGCCCTGGCCCTGCTCCTCGGGAAGCAGCCGCTGCCCTTGGGCAGAGCGGGACTGTGAGGCGCAGAGGATGCGGAGCGGTGTCTGTCTGGAATGAATCCCCTGCAAAGAGCCTAGCGCTGGGCTTTGCTGAAGGCTTGCACCGCTCCGGCCAGGCGTATTTGATCCACAAAGAAGCATTTCTTGTCCGGAACAAATACTTATTATTATTATTATTATTATTATTATTAAGCATTTGCTCTGAAAGAGCAGACTGAGAATAGCATCTGGCGTACCTAAGGGCCAGATAACGATGTAAGGGTGTTTGGTTCATTCAGCACAAAGCTTGGCTCCAATATCTCTCTTCATGCTTTAAAACAAAGTTGTCTTTCCCTTTTCATGCCAGTCTATTGAAGCAAATATCACATTTATCACCCACCAAGCACTTCTATTTCTCATCCTTTTCAATATTCCCCGAGGCTTCTTGAATATGTAGAGTATGATTTCTTAAAATACATCTGGATGCAGTTGCAACATTTTTTATGTTGTGTCAGGATGCTGCCACTAGAGGTATTTAATGTCTGCAAACTCGATTTTTCCTTAATCTTTAGAACCTGCAAGAATCTTTTTCCCATAGGAGAAGTTGGGGGGAGGGGGGGGGCGCCTGCTTCAGACTCTGTTCTTTAAGGCTTTGCTTTTCATCCCTTAAGTCACCGAAATCACAGTACACTTGTGGGGAAAGCAGGTTAGGAGCACAAGGGATGTTCTAACTGTGCAGAAAGCAGTTGTAGTAAATGTCTCATTCCAAAACAGTAGAACCAACATTAAAAGGTTCAAATTATATGCGTTCATGCATTGTATCTCATGGATGCTTTTCTAAATGTTTCCATTACTTGTCCATACTGTAAGGCCACTTTACCTAGTTGTAAATGTTGACTAGAAAGCCTATGTCCTAGAAGCTGTGCTAATTCTGTAGTAGTTTAGCTTAGTATTAACCATTTTGATTATATTTTAATACTGTTTCTTGAAAAAAAAAAACGATGAGCTTGATCATTCTTAGTTCATTTGAGATGTCTAGCTATGAGTGTTTCTTTGCACTTGCTGGTTTGGAAGGAAAATGGGCAAGAAGGGAAGGCATGTTGTTTTGTGTTTAAAGAAAGAGTGCCATCAACTATTTTGAAATGTGAGCACATTTGCTACAATATAAATCCATAGGTCCAAATAGCTCAAGAGTCAGAAAATGGCAGACTCTGTTTCTGTTTGGCTCTTGAGGAAATAACTCTTGTAGGTTGTTTTTCTCCTTCTATGTTAATTTTATTTTGGAGTGCACAAAAATCATAATTCATTGCCAATTAGTAATAGTATTAAGTAGGCACTCTGCAAGTCTGAATTTCCTATTTATAGATATCTAAAACAGTTTAGTTTCCCAGTGGCACACAGTACAGAGGGGGCTGATTATAATAATGCCTAAACAGACCAAAACAAAAATTGCTTGATGGATTAAAAAGGTAGCATTTGTTTGAAATTCAGTATCTACCTCTTAAACATTTCTAAATATATGGATATAACAGTTGATTTATTGTAGAATATTATTAATTGATTTATTTTTAACTTTCTGTTTTTTTAAGTGGATGTTTGGATCCCATTCTCCAGTCATAGGATTTTCCCCTTCTTCTAGTGTGGAATTTGTTCCTATTTTCCCACATGTATACACATCGACTGTTCCACCTCATGCTGGGAAAAGTTGGATAGATAAGAGGCTACCAAACTGCAAGGTAAGCTTGCCCTTAGTTTGAGATTTACTTGAATATTAAGTTGTTACTGTAAACCCAGGAAAAATTATGGTTTCAGTAGGTTATGAAGGGATGAGCAAGGTCAGCAATCTGTTAAGCAAATATCTTGAAGAAAAAAAAATGCTATAAAGAATAATCAATAAGCAGGCTATTTTTGCAGGCATAAATCAGCACTTCTCTGAAAGACTGAAAAGGACTAAAATATCCTTAACATTTACTTGTATTAAATCAAATAAAATAGTTTATTCTTACCACAAAACCATGGCTTTGATTGGTTTTCATACTGAGCTTACTCATGCCACTTCTCTATTACCTGGAGTGAAATACTTTTGTTCAATGGGCTCAGTGGAAGTTTGCCCACAGCTTTAGTTGGGCCAATATTTCATACTAATTATTTTTAACCTTGGTCCTACAATGACACCTCTGTAAACTTGGGCCTGCAAGTAAGTATAAATTAGATCTTTTCCCTTGTTTCCAACACCCTTTTTGAAAAAAATTAAATAACCAAGTGTAGTAGGATAACTTTGTTCTGATACTATCTGGAGCCTGATTAACTTGATCTTTTAGTTTGGGATATTTAATAAGTCTCATATTTTATATTAGGATATGTATTACATCTGTTATTTTAGGGATCAGGTAACAGCCAGCACACAAAATTTACAATCTTACCACATATGCCAGTTCATTATTCAAACTATGTATCCCTCATCTTAGTGTTCAAGATCTTGAGTCCTAATAAATTAAATAATATTATCTTCAACTTGAACTTTTTTCTCATTTATCCTGGGCAGATATATTTAAATAATGCATTTGCTCTGGATTCAGCATGGATACATCCTGAGGAATCAAGAATCTTCCAGGGACATGAGAAACCTCTTTTGATGACAAATCAAGTAGCTATGGCTATATCTAGGCCAGCTACTGCCTCAAGGCCTCTTCCCACAGTGGTGTTAACACCTCAGCCTATACCAGGTTAGTAATAAATAAATAAATAATTATGTACATATTTTGTACTATTTATTTTTCCTATTGATGTTTTGCTTTAGGTGATAGCATCAGAACTACTTTTCTCAAGTAAAACTCACTCTTGGACTACAAACTTGAAAACCTAGGCCAGAATAAGAACATTTCACTGTTACTTAACTTTTTAACTTCCGCTTTTAATTTACAAAGAAAAAAAAATTAATTATTGAAAATCAGAGTTCAGATTCTTCAGAAACAGGCCAACTCACTCCACTATGAGGGGGCACAGCTATCATTCAAGAAGACTTGGCTTATCTGCATACAATCTAATGAGATTCCTAAGATAGTTGATGTATAATTTTAACATTAGTTGCCTAATTTTAGATTTTTGATGGGTCCATGTAGGCAGTTTTTAACATGAAGAGTAATTGATCCATCAGCTCATTAAAAATAAGTTATGCAAGACAATGTGCATGAAATAAATTTCATTAATCTGCATAACCCAGGTATGTTGCAGCTGCTAGCAGTATAATGTTGCATGTGGTAATTCTCTTTTATAAATGGGAAAGGCCAGAATATATACTGGTCTGAAGATGTATCTTTCCTTTGATTGGTACTTGCTGAACTGCCCTGAAATAATGTTTACCACATGAAAACACTAGTAAATAGACAACTAATTACATTTAAAGCACAAATATATATTCCAGAAGTGAAAACTTCTAAGGGCTTTCCTACTGAAGTCAAAGTTAATATTTTTTCAAATAATGGAAAGCAATAGCTGTCACAGATTTCTTTGTTTTGGTATATTTTTTATTTATAAATAGCATTGTGTGCATGTAATTTTCTTGTGTTTCTATCATCTATTTTCTATCAAATTTAACCAGGCATTACTATTTTGGTTAATGTAGGGTTAGAGGTGGGAGGTAGGTCTCTGTTTGTCAGGCTTATTCTCCTAACTGGCATTTAATATTATTCAACACATAGAACAATTCAAGTAATTTCTATAGTTCAATTATAATTTACAATAAGATACCTTTTATTCCTGCTATTGTTAATTATTGATCAAGTCTAGTGTTTTGTTCAGCTTTCTGTTATGAATTATAGTGACCATAAATAAGGATGCTGATAGGCAAAATAATTATGCTATTTATGCTTCTCCAAGTACATGGCATATGGAATATTTGAGTTGTATCCCCCAAAAGTATGCATTCTTCAAAGTATCCAGCTAATGGCTGGATGTCATGGTGATGAATACTTTCTAAAAGCCTGATGAAGGGCAGTTGGAATTAACTCATTTGTTCCTACATCTATTTGTTGTTTAACAGCTTTGTACTATTACCTGATTTTTCTGACTTTTGTCTGTATGCACCATCAGGTAGTAATATATAAAGGTGACCTAATTCCATAGTTCACACACAGAAAAAACTTGCAATGCATTCATATTGTATAATAAAAAATAAGAGGGTCAGCATGTGTTCCTTCTTCCAGGAGCAATGGGTGGGATTTTCAAAAGTACCCCCATTGTATCCTTATGTAGCTTATTTCCATTGGCAAGAATGAGGGAGGGTTGGCGGGGAGAGCACGTGCCCCCTCAGATTTCTGTACCAAAGGTGGGATGCAGCCTCAGGGCTTGAAGTCAGTGGGAATTTTTCCATTGACACCAGTGGGGTGACAATTTGACCCTTTGTGACTTTTACGTTTTAAATCCTCACATTATTTAATTCCATTCTACCACACTTTTGAAGCATGTTAGGATTCTATTGACCTTTGGCCTTGCTTTAGCAATAGTCTCAGCTTTTACAATCCACCAGTGAACTTTTCTCTAAATACCTTTATACATTCCCATATGCTGTTGCTTATGCAGGGTAAAGACACCCTGACATGTCCAGGCAGATTTTATATTTTCTTCCAATTTTCTACCTACAGCTCAATATTGTAATCCTAATAAAATTTTGCTTCCTAACCATGTTGATTTGGTAAGGAAGAGTCCTTCACCTTCTTTTCTTTTCCTACTGACTCTCTGTTGATAATTACTTGTGAAGAGAAACAGTGGGAAGCCCAGGACATCCGCATACATGCATTACAAGGAGACCACACAAAGAACTCTGCAACCCAGAGCAAGTGAAAATTGGAGAGGACCTTGCCCAGGAGAAGAGAATGAAGCAGAGTTTATGGTTATGAGAGAAGATTAAAGGAGTTTGGATAAATTCATGAAGGAGATAGGATGACAGAAAGGGGAGTTTGGGGTTTTCAGATAGGAGCCATGATGTGTAGTGTTGTGTTTGCAGCCTCCGGTATTTTGGTGGAGATGGTTTGTTTTTCACATGTTTCTGGGCTTTTCCGGTTGCAACATGATGCCAAGAAGGAATCTTTTCCCCTTCTGTCTCCTACTGTTGCTACAGATGTCAGACTTTTCTTTTTCCTGCCTTTCTCAAAAAACATTGGTTGTAGGATGCAGCCAAGGCTGAGGATTTTGACTGGGGTGAACCAATGCTTCTTTGAGGTTGAAAAACCTGGAGATGCCTGTTTAGAGTATCCTGCTCACCTGTTCAGGGACATAGATTCATAGATTGAAAGGGACTGGAAGGGACCTCACAAGATCATTCGTGCAGCCCCCCTGCACTAGGCAGAAAAGACATCTGGGAGTCAGATGACCCCAGTGAGGTGACTGTCCAGTCTCATCTTGAAGATTCCCAGGGTAGGTGATTGCACCACCTCTGGAGGGAGTTTATTCCACAGTCTGGACACCCTGACTGTGAAGAAGTTTTTCCTAGAGTTAAGTCTGAAACGGTCTTCCAGGAGTTTGTGGCCATTGCTCCTGTTTTCGCCCAAGGATGCCCTGGTGAACAGTTGTTCACTGAGCCCTTGATGTATTCCCCTGATGTAGAGGTAAGCTGCTACCAAGTCCCTTCTAAGCCTTCTCTTTTTTAGGCTGAAGAAGCCCAAGTCCCTCAGCCTTTCCTCATATGGCTTGCCTCGCAAGTCTTTGATTATATGGGTGGTTCTTCTCTGGACTCTCTCAAGCATTCCCATGTCCTTGTTGAAGTGCAGCACCCAGAACTAGATACAGTACTTCAGCTGTGGTCTCCCCAGTCCTGAGTAAAGCGGAAGAATCATTCCCTTGGTTTTGCTTGAGATGCATCAGTTGATGCTAGAGTATTGTTTGCCCTGCTGGCTACAGCATCACACCAATAGCTCGTGTTCATACTATGGTCTATTATTACCCCCAGGTCTCTTTCAGTCATGGTGCTAGTCAGTTTGGCACCACTGAGCCTGTAAGTACATTGGGGATTGTTCATCCCTAGATGGAGCACTTTACACTTCTTAGTTTTGAACTTCATCTGGTTCCGATCCACCCAATTTGCCAGCCTGTCTAGGTCCACCTATATCTGCAGCCTGTTTTCAAGCTTGACTGTGCTCTCTCATAACTTGGTGTCATCCACGAACTTGGCCAGTGATCTCTTCACCCCCATATCCAAATCATTGATAAAGATGTTGAAAAGCAGTGGACCAAGCATGGACCCCTGAGGGGCACCACTGGCCACTTCTCACCAAGATGACACAGATCTATTCATTAGAACTTTCTGGGTTCTACCCCACCTAACTGTCAAGCAGTTAAGCCTGCAATCCTTCATTTTTCCCTTGAGAACATCATGGCATACCAGATCAAAGGCCTTTTTGAAGTCTAGGTATACAATGTCAACCTTCTGTCTCTTATCCAGGTGGTGAGTTACCTGGGCATAGAAGGAGATGAGGTTGGTAAGACAAGACCGGCCTGCAATGAATCCATGCTGGCTGTCCTTCAGAATCCTACCTCCTGCAAGCGTATTGCCCATAGGCTCCTTGAAGAATTTTTCCAGGATTTTCCCTGGTATAGAAATTAGGCTAATTGGCCTATAGTCGCCCAGGTCCTCTCTCCTCCCCTTCTTGAAGATGGGTACAACACTGGCCCTCTGCCAGTCTTCAGGGACCTTCCCCAAGTGCCACAAGTTTTGGAAGAGTTTCATCAGAGGTCCCATGATGACTTCAGCCAGCTCCTTCAGCGCTCTCGGATGAAGATCATTCGGCCCTGCTGACTTATAAATGTCTAACTTTTCTAATCAATCATGCACCAGCTCAACGTCAACAGTAGGAAGGCAGTCATTACCACCATGCCCATTTTGAACCTTATCTAGTATGATTTTCCCCTTAGTCCAGTGAAATACCAAAGCAAAGTAGTCATTCAGGAGTTCAGTTTTCTCCTGAGTGTTGTTAACCAGCTTTCCTGAGCTGTTAAGCAATGGCCCCATGCTTACAGAATCATAGAATCAATGAGTCGGAAGGGACCTAGACAGATCATCTAGTCCGACCCCCTGCCATGGGCAGGAAGGAGCACTGGGGGTGGCAGGGGTCATAAGACCCCAGCCAGGTGCCTATCCAGTCTCCTCTTGAAGATTTCCAGGGAAGGTGAGAGCACCACCTCTCTGGGAAGCCTATTCCAGGCTCTGGCCACCCTTACAGTGAAGTAGTTCTTCCTAATATCTAACCTA
>NW_017728994.1:75591827-75598839 GCF_001723915.1 Gavialis gangeticus | reverse complement strand
TGCTTCGTCACATTGGTGACTCATGTTCATCCTGGAGTCAATCCTGACTCCAAGATCCCTCTCTGCCTCTGTGCTGCTGAAAGGGTCAGCCCCTAAGCTTTAACTATAATGCTGGTTCCCTTTCCCCAGGTGCAGCACCCTGCACTTGTCCTTGTTGAACCACATCCTGTTCAGATCCACTCACTTCTCCAACCTATCCAGGTCTGCCTGGATGAGGTCCCTGCCTGCTTGTGTATTCACTTTACCCCACAGGTTCTATTTGTTTTCCTCCTGTTCCCTATATACCTAAAGAAGGACTTCTTATTGTCCTTGATTTCTGTTGGTAGTTTAAATTCAGTTGCCTTAGCCTTTCTAATTTGCTCCCTACAAGTGTGGGCTGCTGTTGTATAGTCCTCCTTGGGGATTGTCCCAAGCTTCCATTGTTTGTATGCCTCCTTCTTCTTTTTCAAGAGGACCATGACATCCCTATTAAGCCAAGAGGGCTAACCAGCCCTTCTGCTACCTTTCCTCTGCATGGGAATGAACTTCTTTTGTGCTTCGAGGATTGCATCCTTGAGGAACGACCATTCTTCTTGCACTCCTTTCACCTTTGGTCCCTGGTCCTGCAGGGCTTCCCCTACTATTGCCCTGAGCCTGTTGAAATTCACTTTTTTAAAGTTCAGAACTTCAACACTGCTAGCTGATTTGCCTGCCTTGTGATGGACAGTGAATGTGATGGTTCCATGGCTGCTGTTGTCCAGGCTACCTTTATATTCAAGTCACTCACCAGATCATCTCCTTTGGCAAAGACCAAGTCTAGGAGACCATTACCTCTGGTTGGCCCCTGTACTTCCTGAGTCAGGCAGAACTCTTCGATACAGGTCAGGAAGCAACACGATCAGTCTGACTTAGCCGAATGTTCCTCCCAAGAGATGTCTGGTAATTGAAGTCACCCATGATGCCCATGTCCTATGCACGCACGGCCTCTGCCAGTTCTCGAGAGAACTCCAGATCAAGCTCCTCCCCCTTGTTTGGTGGTCCGTAGTATACACCTACAATTAGGTCTCTCTCACTGCCCCTCCAACCCCCTCCCCACTGTAGTTTGACCCAGAGTATTTCAAGCCACTCTTCTTTGGAGCCAGTGTCAGACTCCAAAGAGGTGTACTGCTCCCTCACAGAGAGAGCTACACCTCCACCTTTCTTCCCTACTCAGTCCCTTCTATGCAGGGTGTAGCCCTCTATGGATATATTCCAATCATATGAGGAATCCAACCACGTCTCCATAATCCCTATTCAATCGTAATACCCACTGGAGAGTAGGAGGGCTAGCTCCTCCTGCTTGTTCTCCATGCTCCAGGCACCTAAGTCCTCCAACTGAGACCTTCAATTTCCTGTCACACTGAGGGAGAACCATTCCCTCAGCTCTTGAAAAAGTGGCTCTCCTATTGTCCCCAACTTTGGAGCTTTCTTGTGCGCTGGTCCCTGGGCATGCTCCAGTCATTGTTTCCCCATCCCTGGTGATCTTTGTTTAAAGCCCTATCTAGAAAATTTGCCATCCTGGTTGAGAACAGGGACTTACCTGTGTGCATCAGGTAGATGCCATCCCTTCCCAGGGTCGGACCAATTGCCTGCCACATTACAGACCCCATGTTTGGATCAGCATGGACTGTGGGGTTTTGTTTTGTTCTTTTTGACATTCCTCTGCACTAAGTGAGTTTTTTTTGGGAGGAGGAGGAATGGGGGGAGGAGAGAGGGAACTGGTCCTCTTCCTTGAATTTCTCAAGTGCATTTTAACACAGTAGTTGACTTTGCAGTATCAGGACATTGACAGTGCTTTTGTTCCTCTGCTTTACCTGTGGAAAGTTAGGGTTCTTGCTGTTTTGGTACATTGTGTGGTATATGGTTTAGATAGAGATGATCCTGCCTTGAACAGGGAGTTGAACTAGATGACCTCTTGAGTTCCCTGCCAGCCCTACTTTTCTATGACGCTATATTCCTATCATTCCTCATTGTTTCTCTTCTTTCTATTAAAAAGAAAAAAGAAAAAAAGAACAAAAAAAATTGAAGCTCTGCCAGTTTTTCAACATATTCATTTTCTTGTATATTATCCTTGCCCTTTGCCTTCTAACTATTGTGTATCTTTTAAACTGTTAGCTCTGTTAGAAGAAGTTCTCTCTCATCTGTGGTTGTACAGAGCCCAGCACAATGGCACTCTAATTCTGATTAGGACCCTTGCACGCTATAATAGAAACCATTGGTACCAGCATCCTGAAAATTGATAACATACAACTGAGATCACAAGTGTTTCCTAAACTTTCATTCACTGAAGTGCTGGAGCATGTATGTGCACAAGGAAGAACCTTAAAAAGAGTGGGGGGAAATGACAAGTTCATGGATTGTCTGATCTCTCTAAACATAGCACAAAGAGGCTTGAGAGGCTAAAGGTTGTCAATTTTGTTTTCAAAAAGGGTGTTTTTAGTGTTTTCTCTAACTGTGGCTCTCAGAAGAAAAGATGCAAAAATTGTTTTTCAGCCAAAAATGAGTATGTGTTTTCTCACTCTTTCAAGGGCCCCCTCTCCAATTACAATAGCTGCTACATCTTCAAGCTGCCAACTACTGTTACAGAAAGGCTGGGGACATGGCTAGAAGTGTATTGCTGAAACTCTCTTCATCTATAATGTTTTGCCTGCCATTGCAACTGTTCTCTTTTTAAGGTTACTTTAAATTGGGATAGGCAATCTTTTGCTGGTGTGGGATGTCTTTTGCAACCTGGCCCCCTGCTGTAGGCCACAAGTTTTGTAACAGCTGGCTGCTTGTTCTTACCCTCCCCACTGATCCCAAATCCCTCTGCAGTGACAATAAGGGCAGACATGGAAGAATAGCAGTGGAGGGAGAGTGCTGTGGAGGGGATAGGTGGCATATTCTATCTCTGTCAGACCAATTCAGTGTGCCAAATCAGATCTTCTTGGGCCAAATCATACCTCTGCATAGGCCAGATCTGGCTTATGAGCTGTAGGATACCAGCCGTGCTGTAGATGCAAAATAAATAAATAAGAAGAAAACAAAGAAAGGATATGGAGGTGGTGATCAGGTGTACAAGTCTGAAACTGTTGAAAATGGAAGCTGTAGTTAGATCACAGTTATTTTCCTGATTTAAAAGGGCATGGGAGAATTTTGTCCATTTAAGATATGCATTGGATATATACTTAGCAGAAAAGCAGTTCCTTGTGGACTTTTTAAAAGATCTATATATTTTTCAACAGCACGATAACTGGCTGAACAGATATGAAGAATGTTATGCCAAGTTCTTCAAATTAGTTGAGGTTTCTAAAGTTTGTATTAAAAAGACTAATGTAAAGAATAATGGTTTGCATTGCTTTCAATGGGAGTTAGGTGCCTATCTCAACTCAGAGAATTTAATAAATCTCACTAAGCACCTCTCTGCATCTTAGGATGCCTACATACCTTTGAAAATCCAGCCCTGAGTTAAGATATTGTGTATAAGTATTTATTATACAATGGAAACCACTGAAATTTATTTGTTGAGACCTTTGAGCGTAAAAGTCCAAGATCAGTAGATACCATAGAATTAATGAATTTCTGTAGGCATGCAGTTTGTTTTGGGCTTTGGAGTAAAAATACATGTGGTGTTTCTCTGGTTTTTGTTGCATACAAAGGTATTTGTCAGGTTTTCTCATGCTTTTTGCTATGAGCATCTATTCTCATTGTGATCATATAAATGCAGTTGGCAAGACTATGCTGACTGAGTCTGATCCAAAACCTACATGCAATGGATTTTGGATGAGACCCTCTATAATAGAGGTGGGCAAAATGCGGCCCACAGGCCAGATGCGGCCTCCCAGGCCATTCTATCCAGCCCACGGGGCCCTTAAAAAATTTAGAAAATTAATATGCATCTGTCCCCAGCTGCCTGTCATGCAGCCCCTGATGGCTTGCTACAACTCAGTAAGTGGTGCTCCACCCAAAATAGAATCATAGAATCAATGAGTCAGAAGGGACCTAGATAGATCATCGAGTCCGACCCCCTGCCATGGGCAGGAATAATTTCCCTCCCCTGCTCTATAACAATCCTGTACTATTGAGGTAGTTGCAAAGATGTCTTTTGAGAGACAGCCTTATAAAAGATGAGAGTTGACAGTAACACAGTTGGAATTTAGCCCAGATGGAAGAAACGGCCAGCCTGGTCCTAGTTAAACCTCATTCTGTTAAGAAACTCTAGAAGTTTTGAAGATAAGCACGTGAATTTTCTTATTTGCTGCAAGAATACTGTAACATCTTTGCCTTGAGGGACTGTTTAACCATTTCTGGAAACTGCCTGCACTCAAGGTGCCAGTTCAGTATTTCCAGTATTTCTTATATAATCTTTATCATTAGTATTAGGAACAATATAAATATTAAGGGCAATTAATTTATCTGATTGATTCAACTGTAAGTTACATGTCCTAACCACCTTTGCTGACTGCTTCTCAAAAGTTTTCACTTCCGAAGGCAAGAAGCTTTTGTGATATTTCTGATGGACTAGCTGTATAGTTGGGAGAGTTGTTGAAGAAGCTTTTGGGCATCAAATTCCTTTATATCTAAGAAAGAGCACTTGATTCAGCTTGTCCAACAGCTCTTCTATCTATATATTTGGTCCTTTAAAAGATATCACAAATACTCCTTGCTTCTTATATGAGAAGCATTTCACAAAAACTCCTTGCTTCCCAGACAACTGTGACTACAAAAACACTCCAAGACTACTTCACTTCTAAAGTTATTAGCAGTAGTCTTAGGCCACTTTTATTCTCAAAGTACAAGAACCCCAAGAAGCAATAACACAATATGAAGTAGTTGTCCAATAGTTGGAAAATGCCCTCACAAAAGAGAGTACTTTTGCTGGGAATAAGCACTATCAGGGCCACAAACCCTGGTTTGCTGAGGACTGCTCTCAAGCTAAAGATGATTTAAAAGATGCCTTGGAGCAAAACAAGTCTAAAAATGACTGTGTTAATTTACAATAGTTCAAGAAGATTAAAGCAGTCTACCAAATTGATATATAAGAAAAAAAAACACAATATCAAATGAGGCTATGGGAGGAACGTGTAGGTGCAGGGAAAAATAATGCTAATCAAAGTTTTTGGCAAATTATAGCCAAAGGGACAAAATATTTTAGTGTAATTCCTGATGTGTATAACCCTAAAGATACATGGGTCTTGTTTTTTAAAAATAAGTTTAATAATTTAACTGCTGATAGGGAAGGAAATGGTAGTGTTTTGTTGATGGAAATGCTATCTGTTAAGCTACAAAGAGATCATTACCTCACCTCTGAATCTCAAGCAAGATCATATTTATCCTAATTCAGAAATGGAAAGGCCCCTGGCCTTGATTTTCTCCCCCCCAGAAATTTTTAATTCCTTAACTAGTCGTGCCCCATTCTGACCATAATTTTAATATAATTATTTTAGAAGGAATTTATCCAAAGTATTGGAATGAAAACATAAGGGTTCTTGTACATGTGAGGAAAATTGCCATTTTGTGTGGCTTAAGGGCATCCCACTTTACACATACGTGAGTTTTGAGCAATTTAAATGACTTTGCGTCATCATAAACTAATCCCCATCCCAACGTAGTTTAGTTTAGGATGATGCAACTTGGAACAGTGCAGCCATTAATCTGTCATGTGTACATGGTAATTCACTAAATGACATGTGGTGAGCTCTTTTGTCCATTAGGTATCGCTACAATTTTTGTGTGGTGAGCCCCCTTGTGCACCAAGTATCACTACAATTTGCAGGTGTTTGAGTGTAATGAATGTTTTAGGAGACCCTTGGCAGGCCAGGTGTGAGCCGTGGTGAACGCCACTGACTGATACCAAAACTTGCAACAATCCCAGAGCATAGCTGTTGTGTGCCCAGAAAAAATCCCCAGACTTTGCCTAACAATAGCTATGAGGAACCCCTGCTCCCCTCAACCCTGCACCTCTAAAGCATCCTTTTTCAGCTGGCTGCAGCATAATTGTCCCCCTAATGCCATTAATTCAATCACTGGCTTTACATAAACCTGACAAACTGAGTTCTGTGAGTCTGTGTGAGCGTTAAGCATGCTAACTTTATGAATAGCAAGTGAGTTCTGTCAGCGTTCATTCCCTCACCAGCTATGTCTGAACTGCTCAGCAGTTCAGAATACGTCCCTCTGGAAGTGGTGTCTTGGTACCTGGGTCACTGCATTGTTGTGCCATGCCCTGATAGGGAGCCTGTGGGCACCCATCAAGGGCCTAATTCTCAGTACATGGACATGGGGTAGCCTGTTGCTGTGCCATGGCATACACAGGGCTAAAAGACCTAGTAGAGCTAAAAGACATCTAGAACAAGCATGCCCATAAAATACAAAGTTGCCAGTGGTGCAGAGCCCCCCTCCCAGCCTTGACCTTGCCTGACACCAGAATATCTGATGTCCAAACTTTGGTCTGCAATGGCAGGGTGGGAGGGAGGCAACCCTCCCTTGGCCCTGTCACCTCAAGACATACCAGTTGAATTCATAGCTCCCCAGGGTACCCTGTATTGACCCAAGAGGTCTGAAATTCAGGGGAGAATGGAGCAGACAGGGGACAATAGGTCTAGGTCCAACTGGACCTTCGCCGAAACAAAGAGCCTGGTATGGGTTCTGGGTGACCCTGGGGTTGTGTGCTAATTCCTCTGTGGCCTGCAGGCCAAATGGCACACCTACCTTGATGTTACCAGGAGAATGGGTGAGCAGAAGCACAATAAGATGGCGGTCTAGCGTCAAGGCAAAGATGCTGTGGGCTGCTTTCCGCAGGGATGTCACCAGGGCACTGGAATGTGTGACATGGCCTATTACAGATACCTCCAGCTGCTAATGGAGATATTGGATTGCCATGAATGCACAGGGACAGAGGTCTCCAGGGCATCCTCACCTGCTGAGACATCACCAGGGATCTTGGTTTTCCCTGATAAAAAATTGCAAATTCTCTGATAAAAGCACCATAATCTGTGATTTAAATAAAAGGCCCCCC
>NW_017728994.1:75585337-75591751 GCF_001723915.1 Gavialis gangeticus | reverse complement strand
ATAATCTATGATTTAAATAAAAGGCCCCCCAGCCCCCCCAGCCCTGCTGGTGCCCCTCACTCCCCCCCACAGCTCCCTGGCCCTGATGGTGCCCCTTGTCCCCCACCCCAGCCCTGCCAGAAGGGGCCTCCAGCTGCCAGGGCTGTGGGGTCAGGGACCCGGGTCAGCCCCCTACCCCTGGCAGGAGGCTGAGGCTGCTGCAGTGGAGCAGAGCATGGAGCTCTGCTCTGCCCTCTCCCCCTGCCCCCCTCCACTGCTTGCTACCCTGGATCTATGTGTGGGGTGGGGGCAGGGTAGGCTGCCTGCTACAGCCTTGGGATCCTGCCCCGTTGCCCTCCCCCCAGGGCGTCTGGTGCCTAGCCACTGTGACCCAGCACTTCAGGGAACAATGGAGCTGTGAAGGGATCTCCTTGCCACTGCAAGCTCCATGATTCCCTAGTGATGTGTCCTCTGTGGTGTAGGGGCAGTGGGGGAGGTGGCACAGAGTTGGGCTGGTCACTGCAGCCCCACACATGAAGGACGTCTCACCAGGGCAGCACAGAGCTCACAGTGGTAAGCAGCTTTCCTGTGTATCTGAGCTCTGTCCTGCAGTGCTGGGTCACACCCACTGGGCTACAGAGACCCTGGGGGAGGGCAGCAGGGTGGAAGCCTGAGCCCACAGCTGGCAGTGCGTACCTGCCCTTTCTCCACCCCGTGCACAGACCTGAGGGGTGCGAGTCCCCCCTGCCCTGGTGCTGCCCTAGTGACACATCCTCTGCATGAGGGGCTGCAGTGAGTGGCACAACCCCATACCGCTTCCTACCCAGCTCCCACACATGGAGGATGCATTGCCAGAGCAGTGCAGAGCTCACAGCAGTATGGAGATCCCTGTGTATCTCTGCTGTTCCCTTCAGCACTGGGTCAGACGCACTGGTCTGCAGAGGCCCCAAGGCAGGGCAGCAGGGTGGGAGCTCAAGCCTGCAGTGGGCAGCCTACCCTGAACACCCCATTCACAGATCTGGAGGGTGCGGGTCCCCGCTACCCTTCCAGGATTGCATGAAGCAGTCAGGAGCTGGCCCCACCTCTACCCCAAAATGAGCCACCTGTGGCCCCATCCTGCTCCATGAAGGGGCCCTGTGGCCACACATTGCTGCCCCGGGCCCCAAGCCCCACAGAACACCCAGTTGGGCAGTAGTCCCAGCCCCAGGCCTGCCCAACTCCCCCTCTTTCCCTATGGGACACCCCAAGTTTTTAGAGAAGGGGAAGTTATAGGAACCTGAGGTGTGTTGGAATTGAAATGTAAGGACTTTTATAATGCTAATGACCCTATTAAAAAGCCCTACCTATTCAACCCCCTTAGCACAAGCAGGTGGTGCTCTGAGAGAAACAGTAACTGTTATGTCCTGCATAACAACATGATTTTGATGAATCCTGATGGAATCTGTGAGGAGAACCAGATGCTGTTGGATGCCCTGGAGGTGTCCAACCAGAGAATGGTTACAGATAATGCACAGATACTGTTACTGAGTGCAATGCAAGCTATGATGGACCTCTTACAAAAGTGGCAACACAGGGTATCAGCTTCTCAGGCTTTGCTATACCGGTCGACGGGCTGTGAGCTGGAGTTGGAGAACGGAGAGGAAGCTATGGATCTTGAGGCTGATAGGGTTCTGTGGATCAACCTACAGAGCAATGAACGCAGGGTCTGAGTCGCATGGACAGCTGTGACTGGTGGGAGCACATCATACTGTTGACTTGGGATGATCAACAGTGACTTGAGAGCTTCCACATGAACAGGGAGACATTCGTGCACAGTTTCACCGCTATCACTGCACATTGAGTGCCAGGACACTGTCATGTGTCAACCCATCACACCAGAAAAGTGGGTGGCCATGCCCATCATGACACTGGCTACCCCTACCAGCCTCCACTTTGTTGGGAACCAGATCAGCATGGCTCCCTACACAGCTGGGGTGGCGATATGTAAAGTATGCCAGCTGCTTCAGGACATCATGGCAAACAGCTTCATCTACCTCAATAACCCTAGGGAAGTTGTGAAGACTTCAGAGCAATGGGATTCCCTAACTGCATGGGTACATTGGACAGCACACACATTCCATACCAGGGGATCCAGTCATTCACCAACAGGAAGGGATTTGCCTCTGTGATCCTCCAGGCCATAGTTGATCATTGAAGATGGTTCACTAACATTTATACAGGCTGGGCAGGCAGCACACATAAGGTGTGTGTCCTTCAAAATTCATTGCTGCCTGGCATGATGGAGAAAGGACAATATGTGCCTGGGGTCCCTGATGCAGTGATCCAGAGTGTTGCTGTGCCCCTGCTTATCATAGCAGATGCAGCTTACACCCTCCTGCCCTGGCTTATCAAGCTATATGGAGGACAAATTCTGGATGACTGTTGAATGCACCATTGGCCATCTGAAAGTACGGTGGAGGTCACTGAACCACAGGCTCAATGTGGAGCCAGAAAACATTATGTTCATTTTGGCAGTCTGCATGCTCCACAGTATCTGCAAGACCTGGGATGGGAGGTATTCAGTGAATCCTTGTCTGAAGAAGTACGGGAGGCAGCGGTCAGAGGCATGGGCAGGCAGGGCATGGTGTCTCCTATGATCAGCATGCAAATGTTGATCAGGGAGCCAATGTACAGAATTGCCTGGCTGTACCCGTTCTGGCTGATACAGATGGAAATGGTGCGACTGAATGACACTAAATGCAGTTACTGTTGAGTGTTTCTATAAATAACATTTAAACATTCATTCAACACTTCTGTTTGTCTCATAAGTACATTACCTCTAGTTGCGGGGTTTGGGGGGAGGCTGTGGTGATGGTGGAGGTGGGACCCAAACAGAGGGGTGGTGAGCAGTGTCTGGGGATGGAAGGGAAACATCAAACAAAACAATAGCCCTCAACAGTGCAGGAATGTGAATGCAGGAATGTGAGTGCAGAAGGGGGTGTTCCAGGCAGCTTCTGGGATTGGGACCTCTTGTGAGATAATGCATGGAGTGCATTGTCGGAGTTCCAGTTAGTGCACCACAACACTCCAATATGCATGCAACAATAAATATATATATAAGAAATTTACAGGGTGCAGACTTGTGCTCATATTATAAGCACTCAGAGAATTTCAGCACCCTGTTTGTAGGGCTGATTGTTTGAATGACATAAAAAATATGGATTTATGCACAAAATAAAGTTTACTTGATAACATAGAAATAGGAAAATAAAAATTAAGAATAAAAATTAAGATAGGAATGAAAAGAGTAAGAATAAAATATGAATAAAACTTTAAAAACTATTTTTGTAACTTTTTTAAAAAATTAAAAATATATGTAAAATACATTTAAAATTAATGAAATTAATCAAATAACATTTAAATTAATTAAATCACACCACTTTTGATCATCGGTACATATTAGTGAGCTGTGAGCTATAGACATCACTGACCTATAGCAGGAAATAGTGGTGTGTGGCTCCCCCTGCTATAATTTTGTATGAAGATATCAGTGGGGTGGATTGTTATGTGGCACCCCCTGCAGTCATTTACTCTGAATAGCATACTGAGCATTTTCTGAGATTTCAGACTGATGACATGCAAACAATGACAGAAAAATAAAACCCACCCACTCAGAAAATGATGGGGGTTTTTCTTATTTCCTCCAGATGCAACAATACTTCTATTTTATGTTCTGTATACAGTGCCTAAATCCTTTGGTAAGGGATCAAGTTATGTTTTTTTCCTAATGTATTGTAAAGTCGGCCATATACCGTGTAGTCTTTTTTGGTTTGGTTGTGAGTTGAATATACCTGCTTCTATTCTTACTCTTGTTCCCTTCCTTGTTCACACAAAGGTTAATGAAAACTGAAAGCCTTTCCTGAAAGAATTAGCTATCTTGGGTGATCATTGTCTTCATAACTGGCTCTCTGGTTTAGTGGAATTATTAGGGCTGCCTTGCAAGTCTGTGAGAGTTTAGTTTCCTTTGAAAAGCAACTATTTCTGATGTTTTAAAATATCACCCCTGTTAGAATTACAATTATTTTAATGTTTTGCGACAATTTGGCATTTCTTGTTCTCAAAAGCTATTTACAGGCAATGCTGTCTCTTACAGGTGTTCACTTTTTGTTAGCGTGCTCAAGATTTTTCTGTAGAAATTTCAAAGAACAATTATTTCATTCAGTATACTGTATATGAGAGATTGAGCCATAGAAATGTGTTCTCATCTCTTAAAAAATAGAGATTTCTCTGCATAAACTGAAGTCATGAAGAAGATTTTATAAGATATTTCCAAATTCTTGATTGTTGATTATAAGCAATACAAGGAAATGTACAAATAAGCTACAGCAGTGAGGGCCAGCCTTTTTGGCAGGCATGCCACAAATTAACCCTGCATACTTTCTGAGTACCACTCTGATTCCCTTTCCTTGCCTGATCTGCTGCTATGCCTTCTGCTTCCTGCCTTATTTGCAGCTGTGCTGCCTGTCCCCACCCCAGTCTGCTGTGTGCCACGTGCAGAAGCTGCTCTTGCCACTTGTGGCACATGTGCTGCAAGTTGCCCACAACTGACCCGCAATACGTCTTATGCTGTAGGAGCATAGTAGAAGAGCAATTAAAGCAAGGTATTTTGGTTCCATTTAAGCAGACACTGCTCCCATCTCCTTGGTGCCACTACCAGCAGAAGTGGTATGGCTGCTAGTTGTTGGAAAGAGACTGCATCTAAGTTTTGGGGTATGTGGAGTTGTGGGGGGGGGGAGACTTAGAGCTCTCTCTCTGCCCCCTCTTCCACCCTGGCCAGAAGAGCAGCCACCTACCTTCCCAGCATGCTTCATGTTTGGTGTGCTGGAAAATCTGCATGTGTTTTTGTAATGTAATGTATGTATTTATGTAATATATAAATATATGTTGTGTAATATATGTTGTGCTTTCCTCCACAGTCAATGCAGACTGTCAGGGAAAACACAGATTTATTTTATGTGGAGAAAGAATTACAGAGAATAATAAAAACAAAAAGAGGATTTTGGGGGAGGAATAAATTGAAAAGAATGGATTAAGAAAGGGTATATAGGTATTTTGGAAAGGACTGAATCCCGCTTGCTAGGAGCAGATTAACAAGTAGGAAGTGAGAGCCTTCCTGATGCTCCTGATGCTGTTGGAGGACACAGCTCAGAAAGCTGCCAAAAGGCATAGTTGACAAAGCTCATTTCAACAAATGCTTTTATGCTCTTTGTCCATCCCTCTCCCAGAGCACTTGGATTGGAAGGGACCTCAGGGAAGGATCACAGTCACTGGCCAGCTACACATGTCAATATCAAAGCAGTCCTTTCCCCTTCTTCCTTCCCTCTCCTTAGTTTGTATTTTCCTGCAAGCCCGGTTTCGAAACTCAAAACCCTTCAAAATTTTAAAAACGTTTTGAGTGCCCTCGTTTCATTTCGAAGCCTTGTGTTTCATTTTGGTTTTGGTGTTTCCAGCTCAAAACCCGTCAAAACACCTTTGAAATGAAAGATCCATTGAAATTTTGCATAGCTCTAGTGGTCTATGCATGCTTTTCTGGTGCATGATTTGAGCCATGGGGTCTAATCTGCAGAACTACTGAGCACTCACAGCTGCAACTGAAGACCACAGGACCTATGTTTTAAAAATATAGTGAGTTATATAACACTGGGCACATCTATATGTGTACTTTAGTGTGCATTAGTCTATTTTAATGTGCATTAAAGCATCACAAAAAAACCACGTGGTTCTGCTAATGTGCATTAAAATAGGCTAATGCATCTTTTTCTGGTACCTCATGATGGAGGTACTAAACTTAATGTGCATTAGCAAAAGCTAATGAACATGAGGATGCACCCTCCATATAATCATTAGAAGGAATTTTCAGAGTTATCTAGTTTACCTGCTTCCACATATGCAGGATGTACTATACCTAACACATCTCAGACAGAAGTCTATTCAGCCTTGTCTTGAAAACTTCCAGTGAGGCTCATTGTGCAACTTCCTGAGGTAGTTTGTTCTATTGTCCTAACAGTTGTTATCCAACACGGAATGTCTCTAATGCGATAGAAATATCATTTTCACTTTATGCTGTTTTTCCCTTATATATTTATGTAATATGAGAGTTATATTTATGATCTTCCATACCAACTGTCCTAGCTTGGTTACAGTACCACAGAGAATTTAGTTCTGTTTATTTTCTGCAAGAGCAATTTCAGAATCTCACAGAGCGATGTTTCATAGTTTCATAGTTGGTAGGGTCGGAAGGGACCTGAGCAAGTCATCTAGTCCAATGCCCAGCCATGGCAGGAAAGAGTACTGGGGTCAAACGACCCCAGCAAGGTGTTCGTCTAGCCTCCTCTTAAAGACCCCCAGGGTAGGAGCCAGCACCACTTCGCTTGGAAGTTGGTTCCAGATCCTAGC
>NW_017728994.1:75581062-75585327 GCF_001723915.1 Gavialis gangeticus | reverse complement strand
TACCCTCTGCCAGCTTGTGACCGTTATTCCTAGTCAATCCTGGTAGTGCTCGGGGGAACAGGGACTCCCCCAATGCCTGCTGGTCCCCTCTGATTTTTAATCTATGTATTGTAAATGTTTTAAGAAAAGGTGGAAAGGGACAAGACTACTATATAATTTCTCTTGCACATAATAAAAATTGATTTTAAAAGACCAAAACAACTAAGACATAAAAGCATGATATTTTCAAACAAAGGCATGCTTGAATATTCATTTGGGAAATCATCCCAGGCAGTTTATTGTTTTATAAATAGTCCTTTCCAAAATTCCAAGCATTAGTGAGATACTAACTATAACTCACAGGCAGATTCGGACCACAAGGCTTTTCCCAGTCTGGATCCAAACCCATTTGCAGTGGCAAAGCAAGTGGTGTTAGCATCAGCAGAACAGTTAACAGAGCCATTGTTCATCCCCCACAACCTCTCCTCTCTCCACCAAAATGTTTCCAACAGGGCTTTGTACGCCAGATTTCACTGGTGACCTCTGCCCCCGAATTTCTAGGAGCCCTATGGACCAGATCCAGCCCATGGGACATTTCATTGACAAATCTGCTTTAGACAGCACAATGTGTGGTTAACTTTGGTAGCTTTAACTTAAACATCAATTTTACAAAAAGAATGAAAAAGACTACTTTTTTATCTTGTAAATTTGTGCAAGGTTGCTCTGTTGGGAGAGATAGTTTGTTTGCTTTCTTCCGTGCAATCTCACAGACTTCCACGCCAGTAAGCATTGTTTGCACAAATGATTCAAACTAACACTATTATCTTAGCATGAAAATCGATTACATGAAGTGAACCAAACATGCCTCATTGTGCCATAGACCTTTGTAGTGGAAAAATAAAATCACATTATTGATGTGTCAAGAGAAACTGCACTGAAGAATAGACAAGATTTTTTTTAACGGGTTTTTAAAAGGTTTTTAAAACCTGGATAGACAAAGCCTTGGCTGAGATGATATAGATGGGGATGGACCTGCTTTGAGTAGGCAGTTGGACTAGATGACTGGCCTCCTGAGGGCCTTTCCAAGCCTAATTTCCTATCATTCTAAGATGGGCCTGTAACATTTTGGAAGACGAGGGAGATGGAGGTAGCCATTAGCTGTGGGATGCATTTGATACCGAGTGGGACAAGCTTCTTTCTTCCTTCTCTTTTGGTAAGACTGTTGTTGACTTTATTTGGGACTGGGATTTAAATTTTCAATTTTCATCTCTGCAGTCATTGGTGGTGAATAACCTGCCCCATTATGCATTGCAGCAAGTTCATTGCTTGCTGATAAAATAAGCAGTAATGAAATAGTTAATTAACTGTGCCCTTTTGCTGAAGAAATCTATACTGAATCTCAGTAATGAAAAAGTTGCCATTATATGTAACCTAATTTGGGGCTAGTTATGGCCTGTCCAACCTGTGAACTTTAGAGGGAGTATAAGAAGTATTGCCTTCTTTAAGAAATCAAAAAGCATGAGTGAGGCTTCAAAAATCTCTAGATTTGTCCCCTAATATCATAAGATGTTTTTAATAATGTTTTTCAGTCTAAGGTTTTATTTCCCCTCTGCTCTTCTACCACTGTGAGTAACAATTTCAGATTGAAAAGTCAATGTCTAAGGCCCTTTTTGAACATTACAGGTATTGCTTAATAACCCTTGGAATGGGACAGGAGGGTGATTTTGCAGCTGCAATCATGACTGCAGGATCATGGATCCCTTCATCTCATCCCATATGGGGAGGGAGCTAGAAAAGGTGCCCTGAACATAGGCATCCCACTTTACTGTACCTGCCTGGATAGCCACTTCCAGGAGGATCACTCAAATTGTGGTCAAAACACAAAAATGCCCTTTGCACCTTGGAATGTCTGAACCTTTCTAAACAACTTGAATGCCGGCAGACCTGAATGCAGATTGGCTACTGTCGCCCGAGAACTCTTGTGATATAACACTGATATTACTACTCTCATTGAGACCAGACTTGCAGACAAAGGTCATCTGAGGGCAGAGTGGGGGTGGGGGGAGGGGGTGGCTATACATTCTTCTGGAAAGGAAAACCTGGAAATGACAGGAGAATATAGTGTTTGTGTCACCATTAAGAACCAGATTGTCAGCTGAATGACTGAATTCCCTCTTTGCATTAACTAGTCCCTCATGATTCTCCACCGCCAGCTGATCAGCAATTTGTTTGCTACCATAATCGGTGCGTATGCCCCAACAATTTATGCTGAGGAAGAACTGAAAAAACAGTTTTATGCTGACCTTGATGAAATCTTCTCTGTCCTTCCAAAAGAGGATATGATCATCCTCTTGGAGACTTCAATGCAAGAGTTGGCTGGGACTTTAACATATGGCGGGGCACTGTTGGGAAGGAAGGAGTGGGCAATGACTTTGTCATTACTAACATTATCTTTAGACAATGTGATGGGTACAAAACAACCCTTTCTCAAAACAATGGTACCTCCTTGTGACTACATCATCATAAGACTGCATGATCTAAAAGAAAGGAGCCAATAACTGCTGGACTAATCATTGCTTAGTGAGATCAACCATGTCCATCATGCTTGTACTGAAACATCAAAAACAACCCAAATCAGTCTGAACACAGTGCAACATCAAATGCCTTCAGACCCCTAGACACCATGAAGCCCTCCAAACATATGAAGCCCTTCAATTTTACGATTGAAGATGATAACACTTGTGTTGAGGAAGATTAACAACCTCTAAAAGAAACCATCCATGGACTTGCGGTGAATCAATTGGCTTTATTACCCAATGTCATCAGGACTGGTTTGACAAAAACAACACTGAGATCAAAGTCCTTCTCAATCAGAAAAAGAAAGCTTTCAATTAATTGCACAATTATCTTAAGACCAGCTACATGTGCAATGTACTTATTACACAATTTAAGGTTCCAACCAGCTATAAAGTTAGACCTAAAATATGTGCGCTAACTGCATAGCTAGTTGCTACTAAGCTTTAATTTTCACATTTAGCAGGGTTGCCCCTGTGGCTGGAAGCTTTGTCAGCTACATAGGGGTGAACCTTGTCCAGCCAAGGCTGCGAATCCCACAGCTGCTCAGGAATCTCAGCTTAGCAGCTGTGGACTCTGCATCGTGGAAGCACTCCCTCGATGCTGGGACCCAGAGTTGCATAGTAGCAGATGCTATTGCTAGGTCCTTGCAGTGTGCCTCCTGGTGATCCTTTCACCCCAGTGGTGTATGAAACCCCCAGGGTGGGAGGATCACTGCAGGGGAAATCCTTCCACCTCAGGGGAGCATGAAACCCCTGGGGCAGGAGAATGACTGCAGAGGCAATCTCCCAGTCCTGGGGATATATGCAACACTGGGGTGGGAGTATCTTCTCTGCAGTGATCTCCCTGCCCTGGAGGTGAGTGGAGTGCCCCCACAGCTAGGAGTCCCTCAACTGGTGGGTATGGGGCTCCCAGCTGTGAGAGCCTGCTTGCCAGTGCAGGGGGAGCCCAGCATTGGGCTCCCCTCATACCAGCAAAAAGATGCAATGGGATCTAATGCTCAATCACACCATTATGCCTCCTGTCATGCATATGTAGCATGGCAGTAGGTGCAATTGTGTGAAGCATGTATTAGATTTCATCATGCCTTTACCTGCATGTGTAGAGGGGGCCTTAGGCAAACAGATGCCTACCTCTCCCTGGCTGCTCACATGCTTGCTGCATTTGCCCCTGATGGAAGTAAACTGTCATACATGTCCTTAATTCTTTCCTCTCTGCTTTCTTCCCACCTGAGCCCATACACCTTTCCTGAACCAGGGAAATAAAATGCAGCCTGGAAATGAACAATATCCATCTAAAATACAAGGCATTCTCCTTTTATATTAGTTTTTCAAATTATGTTTCAGTAAAGATTTATGTGAGCTGCAAAATCTTTCCATTTAAAAATGCCTCTAGAGCATCAAAAAACTTGGTAGAAAAACTGTAACCTGAGCAATACTTAGCACTGTAATTATATTTGCACTCGTGATATTACTATTTTAAAAAAAATCAATTCTCACATATTAACATATTTCAAAAAACAAGTTAAAATTGTTCTCTTTTTGCTGTGAATCTTCAGCAACCACATAAATATACATTCTAATAAAAACAATGTAAATATTGTCTGATAACCAAAATAATAACTAAACTATCAAATAATTAGTTTTATGTGTGCGTGTGTGTGTGTGTGTGTGTGTGTGTGTGTGTGTATATATATATGTATATATATATAT
>NW_017728994.1:75576273-75580830 GCF_001723915.1 Gavialis gangeticus | reverse complement strand
ATATATATATATATAACTTTAATTATTCTTCCCTGCTATCCTGAAACTTTTCTTATTTGCCTACATCTCAGTAGGAAGGAAGTCTCAGAGGCAGAGGGGAGCAGAATTTTGCCTACCATTTGAAAACTTCAGGAGCTTCTCATACCATTCTTCAGATTCTTCATACAGGCACCAAAAGTTTCATGGCACACTATTAATTTGCAAGTTTTTGGCCTCTCTCTCCCTCCCTTTTTCTCTCTCTCTCTCTCTGCCTTCTGTCTAACCTAGCTAGCCAGCACTGTCTCTTGTGACACTTCCATCAGCCACTTAAGGCACCTAAAAACAATATTTTAAGCATCCAGATGCTAATACAAGTTTTCCAGATCTTTGCATGGTTGATGATATTGTGTGCTATGTCTCTTTCTCCAGCAGTGAGGTTGTAAGTAAGGGTAAGCACCAAAGCCAGAAGCTGCAATTTCTGTCTGGCTGCTTATTTTTCTCTCCCTTTTTAGGTAAGTGCACTTTGTCCTATTTGTCATCAAAGGAGTAGGGTCAGATTCCAACAAAAGCAACAGCACAGCAGCTCCAATAATTTTTACCTAATTTCTCCTTTCTAAAAAAAAGAAAGACATTAATTCTCATTTTAATACTGTCTAAAAGATTTTCGTACAGCAAGTTATAAAGACTTGACAACTAAAAGGAAAGGGAATAAGGGATATTGTAAAATGAAAGCTGGCTTTTAACACTTTGTATTTTAAATGTTTTAGGACCGCAGTAGTGTAATGAAGGAGGGGGCACAAACATAGCAGTAGCTGAGCTCTTGGTCTGGCCACCACTGCTGCTGTCAAGTCTGCTTCATGCTTGCCTTGCTTTCCAGCTATCTAGTGGCAGTATAGGCTCTTCTGTTCCAGGACTAGGACTGTGCTGCTGCTGCATGCCCAAATCGAGTCTGCAATGCTCCCTGACATGCTCCATTCAGGATCCACTGGTCACTGCCCACCTAGATCACCCCTGTGTCACTGCCCTACTCCCCCACCCACTGGGATCAGGTCTATATAGCCACCTGCATACTCAGATTGGTCCTTTACCACCTGATGAACCTAGCTTCAGGCTCCCCTATCCCTCACTCTATGCCCCTCCCTGCTCTCCTGCTCCCTACTTATCTGCAGCTACCCAGCTTTGTCACTCTGGGACAAAAGACTTTGGGGAGATGGACTGTCTGCATGGGAATGGGGGGTGGGAAAGGAATGTACTGGAATACCAGAGATCCGCAAATTGCTAGTATTGGCCCTCTAATGTAGCCTGATGTTATTGCAGCACGAGCTGCGTAACAGCTGTTAGAGATACTCTTTGCCCAAAGAGGTGTATCCCTGAGATGCTCAGAGGGCAGTTAGCACAAGTTTTTTTCCACTTCAGAGTGCAAATGTTTGCGGTTTAAGTGCCTTTAATATAGTATAAGGGTAACATGCAACTGCACCCTCAGTTATACTAACTGATAAGAGATATTAAGTTCAGAAGTGTCCCCGGGAACATTTAGTCCAGACCCTTCAAATACATGAACAAATGCCATAAGCTGTATGGCAGCTCCTGATATCTTAAAACAAAATATCAGACTTCAAATAGAAAAAAACCCCAAAGTCTTAAAAAATGCAGTATGCTACGGGAAAAGAGCAGGAGAGACCAAGAGGATTGCCAGCAAACATTGCTTGTAAATGTTTTCCCTCCTTTGGGTTCCTTTTTTTTTGGTATCTTTAATAGAAGGTTAAAAGATGTTTAACGGTGGCTTTTGTCTTTGTACTAAGTTTGCTGAGGTCTCTGGACTTAAAACCCTCATTTTTTTAACCAATTAGTGATGCACAGTGACAGGGTCATGTTAACACTTTGACTCTCTGAGCTGGTTTATTTCATTAACATTAACACACAAGAGAGGAGCAGGCTGCAACATCTTTACTTCATATGTGCAGGCTCAAATGAAGGTACTTTGACTCTTTGTCCTCAGCCTTCATAGGTTGAGGACAATGTACCCCATCAGGGAGCACGCGGGCAATGTATATAACATGTCACACCTTATGCCTTCCCAGCATGTGCTCTATAATGTGGGATAGAGATTGCCAGTCGACAATCAAGCATTCGGTCTCAAAGGGCATGTCTAGATGAAATGGGGGCCCTAAGTTGAAGTGGTGGGTTTTTAAAAACACTGCTTTGATTTAGGACCAATTAAACCCCTGTGTCATGCACACACCCTGCTGACTTACCTGCCTCTCCAGCAGTGGGGAGGGGAGGGCAAGCTGCCAGCAGATGGAGAAGTCCCTGGGCTGCTGGGGGCCAAGTGCTTCCCTCCGCAGCAGCAGTGGGCCCTGCCCAGGTGGCACCCGCCCGCAGGCCCCCAGCTCAGGAGGTCCCGGGGGGCACCACAGCTGCAGAGGGAAGCACTAAGCCCCCATGCAACTCAGGCAAGCAGGCAGTCCAGGGAGGGAATCAGGCTCCCTGCTTTTCTTGGGTGGAGCTGCTTTCCCAGGCTACTGCCAGGCTGCTTGCAGGGCTTCCTGCAGAGGCGTGGAGCTGCATGGAGCCCAGTGCTATACTTTGCGGCTGTAGGTGCAGCAAACTGAAACTCCTCAAAGGAGTTTTAGTTTGCTGCACCCCAAGTCATATAAGGCACATTATGCTGCTGAATTTCCTACAGTGGCTGGAATTAATGAACAATATGCTGCTAAAGCATGGAAAGACAGACACCATTAAAGTGGTTCAAAAGCATTTAGCTTGTTTTAAAGTGTCGTGCACGCATACCCCTTTTTTTGTCTACAAATGGCCAAAGACTTCAACTGAAACAAACAGGGGAGCTCACATCTGTTAAGACCTCCTAAGTCAGGCTGTCTGTTGATTCAGGCAGACATCACTGCCTCATTTGAAATTCTGTTCATATTTTTAAGGTTTCATTACAACCCTAAGTGATGAGGCTTAATTCCTGTTTTAATCAAAGCCTGAATTCTGCAGCACAGTCACCAGATGAATCAAAAAAGAGAGGGGTTACACAGCAATAGGCATGGCTGCATAATCACAGCATGGCTGTTATCATTGTGTGATATCTTGCTCTGTGTTTGTTCTATCTATCTATCTATCTATCTATCTATCTATCTATCTATCTATTAATTTGAACTACCACACAAATAAGGAAATATGCAATCAGGAATGTAGTGCTAATTTGTTCTGTGATTTATAGTAATGAACCCATATTTTCTTTAAGAAAAGTATTCACCCCTTTGTGTATAAAACATTAGCTTTAAAATTCAATAAAAAAATTAAGAACTGCTAGTATTATAAAATTACAGGGACTTCGGGTATTAATTTTTTTATAACTTCAATTTTAAACAAATATTTTTCATGACGTGAGTATTTATTTTATATATAAATTGTACATAATATTTTGTGATTATTTTACTTTCCTATTAGTTTGTGCTTGATTCTTCTCACTATCAAGGACTCTGTATCTGGCATTTATGTGACAAGAACTCTATTATAAATGCTTTAGAGAGCTTGAAAATATGTCATTTGTTTTATAGTATATAGATATAAACCTTACATGTATTTATCTGGATGTATTTAGATCAAAATAGGGCATCTCTACACAAGATGCTACAGCGATTTAGCTTGATGCTACAGCAATGTCCTATGGCAGACATTAACTGTGAGGCAGCTCATTGCTACTGCGCAGTTGGGTCGAAAATGACCCGTGTGCCACTGGTACTGCACAGTACTGGTGGGTATTGTGCAGTCATTTAGTACTTGCTGAAGCAAGTACTAAATTACTGTGCAGTACAAACAGTCCATTAGGGCTGTGTGAAACAGCACCATTCCGTTTTGACTTCCATTTCAACATTTTGACAGGAAAGTGTTTCATTTGGTTTCAAAACCGCTGTTCCATTTTGTTTTGTCAAAGCTGCTTTGACGTTTTGCCCATAGGCCATAATGGGGAAGCATGAACCTGCCTATAACTTTGTCATTTCTTGTCTGATTCAGATGAAACATACAGAGATGGTATCCCCTTGTGAGGCCATGAAGGTTACCAAATTTCAAGTAGATAGGTGCAGAGGTTTCTGGGAAACTGCACCTCAAAGTTTTGAAAGGAAAACTCATGTCAGGTGTGGGTGTTAAGGTGAAGCAGGGGGAAAACTGGAGGGATGGTAGCCCCTGCTCAGACCACAAAAACTGGCACATTTCAAGGAGATAAGCACAGGAGTTTGTGGGAAACTGCACCTCAAGCTACTGACAAGCAAAACTCATGTCACGTGTGTGAGTTAAGGCACAGCAGGGTGAAAACTGCAGGCATGGTAGGCCATGCTGAGGCCATGAAGCCCACCAGCTTTTAAGGAGATAGGTGCAGGGTTTTCTGGGAAACTGTACCTCAGGCTGCTGACAAGCAAAACTTGTGACATGGGTGACACCGTGTGTGTGTTAAGGCATGCCCTAACTGGTGCTGGGGCCTCTACATGACATGGTAGGGTGCCCTAATGAGGCCTCCTCCTCCCCTACAGCTTCAGCCTGGTTCACCACTTTAAATGACAACAGGTAATATCT
>NW_017728994.1:75505403-75571273 GCF_001723915.1 Gavialis gangeticus | reverse complement strand
CCAAACTGTCACAGACTAGAACCTTTCTTTCCTCTCCAGCAGGAGCTTTTTCTCCAGCAGCTGGCAGAGAAGTCTCCCTGCCAGCCCTAACCCTGGGGTTTAGATGTGCCCAGGGCCCTGCGTCCTTCCGGCCAGGTGCCTAGGGGTGTTGGTCTAAGGACATGGCACTGGCAGACAAGGTCCCTTCCTTTGGCTCAATTTAATCTGGTATGTTTTAGCAGACCAACTGAATAGTTAGTTACAGAAATATATCTTAGCAAGCTTTCAGGTTGAAAAACCCTTTGTCAGGCTGAGGAGGCACCTGCAGTTGGTGTGTGTGCTCTTCCTGGATGGAAGGAGTAGTAAAGAAGCCAGAGGCTGGCATGCAATGCAGACAAGAAAGCCAGTCAGTGAAAATGGAAATGGAGGCATCAGGGGTTGAGGGACAGGCTGGGGTGGGGGCGGGGAGAAGGGCGATGTAGGAGCACAGGTAAAAGTGGAGAGGTACCTGTGAAGGAGACTGTCATGCTGGTGCTGCTGCTGTTGTCATGGTGGTGGGGCATGCGAGTGGCTATGTCTGGTGCTCTTGGAGGGGATGCAGTCTCAGGCACAGGCAGTAGCACTGGCACTGCTCCTCTCCTTGCTGCTTGTGGAAGCCTTGTCCCTACTAGTTGTAGGAAAGAGGCTGCATCTCAGTTTGGGAGTGGTGGGGAACTTATACCTCTCCCTCTACCCCCTCTTCTGCCCCTGCCTGAAGGCTTGCCAGCTGCCTTTCCACCACACTTCATGGTGTGTTTCATAGTGTCTTGCTTTTATACAAATATAAAAATGTATCTGCATTCCTATATAAATTCTGTAAGGTGTGTAGTTGATGCCACATGGTATAAATGTACCTGCATTCCTATATAAATTCTCTAAGGTGTGTAGCCTATGCCGCAAGGTATAAATGTATAGGAATAAAATAGAAATGTGTCTCCCTTCCTATATAAATTACATTCTGTAGTGTAATATCCAATATAATTATAAGATTGAAAAGAATAAATCAATGAATATAATAATAAAATAAAAGGGTCTAGAAGAAAGCAAAAGGTATTGTGGAATCCCACTTGCTAGCCTAGCAAGTAGGAAATCATTCAAATCAATGCTAGTAGTAGCCTTCATTGTCTAACGCTCCTGAGCTGCTGGAAGACACAGCTCAGTAACTGTCAGACCCAAAGACAGAGAGCAGGCGAGTTCAAACAATGCTGCCTTTTATTCTGTTTTTCCATTCCTCCCCCAGAGCACTGGGATTGGAAGGGACCTCAGGGAAGGATCACAGTCACTGGCCAGCTACATAGTCAATATGAAAGAAGTCTTTGCTCCCACTTCCCTCCTCTTCCCCCTCCCTCTCCTTACTTTCTGTTTCCCTGTAGGCAAGCCCAGCTTGAGCTTTGAAACTTGAAATGTTTCAAAACTTTCAAAATGTTTCGACTGCCTACATTTCATTTCAAGGCTGTTTCAAAGCCATTTGTTTTGTTTTGATTTAGCTGTTTCAAGCTCAGAACGAGTCAAAACAGCATCAAAATGAAACAGCCAGCAAAATTTCACACAGCCCTCATGTCCATAGAAATGCACATTGCACCAAATCTATTTGTATTAGAATGGTGTCTTCTGTATATTTCAGGTAAAAAGAAAAGACTGCAAAGTTAAAGACTAAGTAATTATTTTCTCATCTAAGTGAAGGCATCTTTTTAATACATTAAGAAAGTCCCTGTTAGTCATTTAAATAGATTATTCACTGGACTCTACAGCCCCAATTAAATCAAAATTAAAAGAAAAGTCTATATATTTCACCAATCCTAAAGAACAGAATTACAGGAAATTATAAATAGTACTATACTGATTCACTTATATAATTTCACTCTCTAAGAAAGCTAAATATGTAAAAGGAGTTTTAACTATCTAATTCAGTTGCAGCGTTTACTCTCCTCTGCAAATTACTTAATTTTGCCTTTTAATTTTTTTTTTCTATAGAGCTTGTGGGAAAGATATTTTTAAAAGTCCACAGTGGGAAGAATTTTAAAAAATGACTAAAAGACTGTAATATTTTGTACAACAGTGCAGCACATTTTTAAATGAATTATTTTGCACATGGGGATATTATAGCACAAGGAATACTCCTCCCCTCCCACCCTGCCAGAGAGAAGAATAGGAATAGTCTCTGAGGGTATATGACCATGCACATTTCTTTAATATCTGAAACCCACTTTTGTTTATTATGGAAGAAAATATGTATTGGCTTTAACGGTTACATGTTCATTAAAAATAATAATAATTAAAAGCTAAATTTAATTTAATTTAATTTACATGTGCTTTATATCTCCAAAGACAAAGGAACTTAGAGTTTGTGGAAGATATTTTGGAGGCAAGAGTAGCATGTGTGGTGGTGGACAGACAAATATACATTTCAGCAACTTTAAAACAGGAAGGGGAACGCGTGCTCAAGGACATGCATCAACTTTTAGCATCTAACTTACATCTGCATGATCCTGTAGCAACACAAGTGAACAATGTCATCCTAGTCAGGCTCTAGCCGGAGTGGTTTTGCAACACTTGCATCACTACAGAATCATGTAGGCTCAGCAGTTGCATGATAACAGCTTGTATTAGCATCCTTTGATATTAATACTATTGCTGTGTCTGTCTATGCCCTAAACTTATCTCATTTTCTTCACTGTTTGTCATGAGAAAAGCCAATATTAGTGGAAAGAGTATGGTCATGTGGATCAGAGGAATCAGAATTTGAAAATGGGGCATAATTCATAGTCCAGTCTATAGAATGGATCTTAAAGCTGATAAGTCTTATATTTCATTAGAAAAGTGGTTCACACTTTATACCATACCAGGTAACAAGAACTTCAAGAAGCTAGTATAGAACAGAACTGGGTCAGATTGTTATGAATCACATGGATCAGGGGTAGGACATCTATTTCCTATACAGTTCAGGGATCTTACGCCTATGACCCTGTAGTTGAATAGAAAAGGACATAGAAAAGAAACAGTGAGTTTTCTGTTCAGAGGGTGCATCTACATCCCCCCACATTTACTGCTGAGTTGACTAATTATCTCTGCACTAAAGTGTCACATGTGCACACACGTGCTGGTAAAGTGTCACAAGTGTACACATGTGCTGGTATTAGGGCACAGTAACTTAATTAACTCCTCTGTAGGATAGTATTGTTGAGGACAGTACTGCCCTATGGCAGAGTAATAATATGTGCTGAAATGCACACGTAGATAGTGACAGCAGCTGGCTGGGGCACAAAGGTACTAAAGTGCAGGGGCTGCCTGCTGCCTAGCCCTGCATTTTAGCTTCCTCATGCCCCAGCCAGCCCCTCTGCCACCCAACACCACCACCTGGAGCTTGAAGCTGACCAACCACCCGGGCTCCCTGCCTACCTGCGGCTTCTCCACCCTGGCTCAAAGTGCTGCGGTCTTGTGTGCATGTGTAGACACTGTGCCGAGGAGCAGCTGACTTTGGTGCAAACTGTGTGGCATAACAATCTGTCTTCCCAAATAAACAGAAATGTGTTATGATCGCCAAAGAGGTACCATCTCTAGGCCAAAAAACCTTATAAAAAGTGAATAACACTGGAAAGGATTAGACTTTATACACATTGATCATAGTTTTACACAGTACTCAACTTCAGAAGTTTATATAAATGGTAACCTTGTAGCAACAGTTCTAAGAAACTCTAAGAAATATTTTTGAAAAGGTCTGCTGGCTCGCAAAATCTGACATGTTCTTGAGAAGATTGTTTTTTCTTAATTCAGGCTGCAAATTAGAAGGTGGTTTCTATCCACCAAATCAATAACATTCTAGAACAGCCGCCAAGAAAAGTAGTAGATGCAAACTGACATCTAAATAGTTTTCATATACAACTTGTGATAGCTGAGACTATGTGGCTTGGTTACTTGAAATAGCACAGATAGGACCTGATGACCTAGAAGGTCCCTTTTAGCTTTACACACATTAGGAAAACTAGATCCATCCTTTTTTATTAGAATGATTTTGTGGTATCCAGACAAAGACAGAAAGACAGACAGGGATGGAAGGTGAGGAAATGACCCCATTAAAAGTGGGGAAACAACCAAAACTTTTCAAGTTGATGAAATAAGGGGCTCCTGGCACTATCTAGTGCTTTACCCACTTACACTTGTATTTATAGTATGACTTAGTTTATCCACTAATGGTGTCTATTATATTGTTTCATTACTTTCCTTTACACATTTTGGGAAATGCATCATACAAAAATGCTTTTTTCTCTTGAGAATAAAGAAGTAAAGCTAGAAGACAACATTCTTTCTGCTTCAGCACAGCCCTCTGGGAAACTGGTAATACAGTCATTCTTTTATACTCTTAGATTTCGTGAACGGTTACAGGGGATTTTTTTCTGCATTTGGTAACAATGGAAAGTTCCTGGCATGAGAAACATGCATATAGTCTCTGAGAGGAAATGAAAATGTGATGAGGATTTGATTAATTTAACCTCCTGATCCATATGATTCCAGAAGGAAATATTAGAAATAACAGGAACATTGCTGTAATCAGATGGATTAGTTTGACTTGACATTTTTGAATAATTCCATTTTGACTCTGGTATATGTAAGCTACTCTCCTTTCACTTAATTCAGATTGAATGATCAAAGACATGGTATTAATATTGATTACTGCATTTTTTTCTGGCCTGCACCTTTGTACTAGCAAGGACAGGTACCCCTCCAATCCGGCTTTTTAAAAAGAAGGTTGTTCTTAATATTCATAATGAAATTAGGAATAATTTAAATTATTTCAGATAACTATTATGTGTATTTGATTTCTGTGTGATTGATCCTCTCTGGTTGGGAAAGAATGATATTTAAGTGTACATTTACTTTACAAACAAAGATAGCAAAAATGAGAGCATAATCTTAGATGATGCATATAATAGTGGAAAATTTTCAACAACTTGACTGGATACACTTTAAAAAAATCACATATGTACCTCTCATTCAAAAGATATGAAACAGATTCACCCCAGGTGTAAATGAGAACATTTTTGTTGACTTTATTGGAATTGCTTCCTCTTATACCTCTGGCTCATAAATTACTCTATCTTTAGTAATCTAATCTAGAACACAAAGTACCCAGAGGTAGACACCCCTCGTTCCTCCCCACCCCCACAAAAAAGGTGAGGTGCTGCATCATTGAGCATTGCTACATAGCTGAGCATTGCTTTGTATAACTTTTCAAAAGCAGGACCTCAGAGTGAAATCTAAAAGCCTGACAAAGCATCTGAACACCATATATACTTTAGGAGAGGGGAGGAGATCTAAAACATCCAGTAGACTTAACAGAGATCTACTTAAGGTCAACATATTCTATACAGAACTGCCTTAACCTGGCTCATACAGAAATGTTGTGGATCAGGGTGTATTTTCACTTCCAGCCCTCTCCAAGGACTAGATGATTCATTCAGGGAGGCAAGGGGGTGCTTCCTTCCACCAACGATCTGCAATCTGAATTCATTTTCTGAAAATAGACACTTGCAGCCTTTCTTTTAATAATTGAATGGTTGTAGGGGGGTCACTTTTAAAGCATGGGTATTGCTGTCTCCCCAGTTTTTTACAGTTTTCCAGTAGGCAAAGCATTGCCTCAGAGGATTCAAAACTCCCCCAAACCTGACCACTCCCACCTAAATGGAGGTTACCAGAACACTAAGTTGCTCAATAATTTAGCTTTTAGACAGGCCCTGTGCCAGAAGAATCTTCTAATAATGATATTTTTCAGGTTTATAAGTTCTTTTTGATAGTAAAATGACCATACCAGGAACAATGATCTCATGCCAAGTGTTTCTGTACTAAAGTAGGAAACAAGTACATTTGTAAGAAGAAATATTGCAAACCTATGAATTGCCTAAAGTGACGGCTCTGATCAAATAGTGATTTTTTGCAGAATTAGCAGTTGGCTCTTATTGCCTGAAGGATTTCCACATGAACTGAAAACATTTGCTAAACAACATAATAAGCTAATGATTGCTTAATTTTTTAATGTATCGCTCAGAGTAGAGAGCATAACAGCTGGTGTTTGTCAAATTAGGTTTTCTTTTTAAGATTTTTACTATTCATTTTCTTGTTTATGTAACATACTTAGCCATGATTGAGCTCTAAAGGTCTTCCCCTAAGCTTATTTTAGTTGAAGGTAAATGTAATGTAGGTGCACCCAACCTCCCTCTGTGGAAGTCCTCTTTAAATCATTGGCAGTTCTCTGCATACAGTGCTTTTAGGACTACAGTTTCTAATAGCATTTTGAAACTGTTGCCAATTTCATGCAGGAGGGTAGTCCTATAGTGACAAATAACATTAAACAAACAATTTTATTTTATTTTAATTTATTTTTCTTTTAAATTTTAAATGATACACTCAGGTTTTACAGTTGAGCACTAAAAAGTTAGCAAAAACTGGAGTCAGGGTCCCTTTCCAAACTCTGCAAGGTGTTGTGGACTAATGGCTACAGGCATCTTAGCCAAGCACACAAATTTAGCACATTTGTGTTGGAAGTGTAACTGACTACAGATGAGACTTGCCATAGTAGGTATGCGCTAGGTAGGTATTACTGTCATGCCTTGCACAACTTCTTGATTATCTGGTATGTGAAAGGGAGAAATGAAACTTACTTACCTTATTGCTCAGTTAAAAAACATAGCAGAATACATAGATCAGTGGTTCCTCAATCCTTTTAGACTCATAAATTCATAGATTGTAAGGCTGGAAGGGACCTCAGAAGATCGTCAGGTCCAGTCCCCTGCAGCAAGCAGGAAAGATAACTGGGGGTCTGGTGACCCCAGAAAGGAGACTGTCTAGTCTCCTCTTGAAGATCTCCAGGGTAGGTGGCTGCAGCACCTCTAGAGGGAGTTTATTCCACAGTCTGGACACTTTGACTGTGAAGAAGTTTTTCCTAATGTTGAGCCTGAATCAATCTTCCAGGAGTTTGTGGCCATTACTCCTGGTTTTCGTCTTGGGTGCCCTGGTGAACAGTTGATTTCTGAGCCCTTGATGTACTCCTCTAGTGTAGCAGTAAGCTGCTACCAGGTCCCCTCTCAGCCTTCTTTTCCTGAGGCTGAAGTGTCCCAGACCCCTGAGCCTTTCCTTATATGGCTTGCCTTTTAAGGCTCTGATCATATGGGTGGCATTTCTTTGGACTCTCTCAAGCTTGTCCACATCCTTGTTAAAGTGTGGTGCCCAGAACTGGCCACAGTACTCCAGCTGTGGCCTCATCAGTGCTGAGCAGAGCAGAAGAATCACCTCCTTGGTTTTGCTGGAGATGCACTGATTGATTCATGCCAGAGTATTTGCCCTACTGGCTACAGCATCACACTGCCGGCTCATATTAATACTGTGGTCTATTATTACCCTTCAGGTCCCTTTCATTTGTGGTGCTAGTCAGTTTGGTGCTGCCAACCTTGTAGGTGTGTTGGGGGTTGCTTGTCCCAAGGTGGAGCACTTTACATTTCTCGATGTTGAACTTTATCAGGTTCCACTCCTCCCAACTTGCTAACCTGTCTAGGTCCGCATGTAACTGTAGCCTATCTTCAAGCATGACCATGCTTCCTCATAACTTGGTGTCACCCACGAACTTGGCCAGTGAACTCTTCACCCCCACATCCAAATTGTTAATTACAAGGTTGAAAAGTACTGGACCAAGCACTGACCCCTGCAGGAAACCACTTCCCACTTCTCATGAGGATGACAGATCTGTTCACTACGACTCTCTGGGTCCTATCCTGCAGCCAGTTTCTCACCCACCTGACTGTCTTGGAGTTATCCCACAATCTTCCAATTTTCTTGCGAGGACATCATGAGATACTAGGTTAAAGGCCTTTTGGAAGTCAAGGTATACAATGTCAACCTGCTCTCTCATGTCCAGGTGGTGAGTTACCTGGTCACAGAAGGAGATGAGGCTGGTAAGACAAGACCTGCCCGTGATGAAGCCATGCTGCCTGTCATTTAGAATCTTACCTTCTGCAAGCTTATCACAGATAGACTCCTCGATGAACTTTTCTAGGACTTTCCCTAGGATGGAAGTTAGGCTGATTGGCTTATAGTTACTGGGTCCTCCCTCCTGCCCTACATGTGGATGGGTACAATACTCGAGGCACCCCTCAATAGGTGTAAGGTACCCCCAGTTTAGTTTTCACTTGGTTTTTGAATACAAACAAATAATAGGGCAGTTTTGCAAAGAACTCAGAAGAACCACAACAGGTCAGAATGTTTTTGATGCTATGGATTCCTCTTTGAAGTGTCAGGGCATGTCCAGATGAATGCAGACGTGCAGTATGTGGCACCTCAGACCCATCTGCAGCACCACATACCACACGTGCAGGCCTTCCTCATGCTGCTACTTTACAGTGGGGGTGGAGGGGAGGTGTTGATCCCAGGATATCCCAGAGTCAAAGAAAACCATGCCAGAAAAAAGTGGGTTGGTGCATGTGGCGGCAGCGTGCACCACCCAAAACTGGAGCATGGTCGGCTGGAGCCATACTCCAGCTGCTGGCCAGGTTTCCTGCTATGGCTGCAGGTCTCAGAGGCCCCCAGGACCCTAGATAAGGCTGCCGGGGCTGCTGGGGCCAGCGCAAGGTGTGCCACTGCTACTTTTCTCCAGGGAAATGAACATTGCAAGTATGGTCAGCTAAACTGTCAGTAGAAAGTTTCATAGGGATGGAACATGCTGTTGCTTTAGAGCATATTCCACAATATGTTTGAAGTTTCTTTCATTACTTTTTTAAGTTAGAAGCTTTTCACTTGAATTGTAGTAACTATAATTATTGTTACATTATGTATACCAACATTGTTTTCCGACCATGAACTAGTTTAGTATGTACCGATCATTCCACATTATCAGTACCAACATATTTAAAGGTGTGTCCATTTTCTTTTTATTATAAAACTGCACAAAACAAATTGTCGAAGGGGGAAGGGTTATGGAGTAGTAGCTATGAAGTTTGTAATTTTCATGCCTTATAGGGATCTGCATTCACTTGTTGGACTAGAGTCTGGACAAGACACTGTATGAAGTATCTTTAATACTGTGCAAAATGACACATACCATCTATAATGTATTGACAAGGGACTCCCGAGTACCCTGAAAGTCTCAAATTCAGTTGGATGACTGGGTGTACAGACAGCAGAGAACCACATCAAGTAATAGAAAGAGACATATTTTCATCTCTTATATTATAAAAGCTGGGAAAATTATGTTGTTTGAATACAAGCTGTCTTAACTTGCCAACAAATAATTGTTTCTGATAAAATAATAATAATAATAAGAATAAGAATAATAATACCTAACTATATTTAACTCTTCCACAGGTGGTTGCCAGAATAGCCTTAAACAAGTTGGCAGTAATCAGACAATTGCATTAGCTGCTGCAGCAGCAGCAGCTATGGTGTCAGTAGATTCAGAGGCACCTCAGGGACCATCACCGACCAGCATTCAACCTTGTCACGTGCTGACTGTTTCGCCCATCAAGATACCAGTTTTGACTTCACCTTTTCCAGGTAAGAGATGTCTTTTTGCTACCAGTTAGCAACTTTTATTCAATCTTCAGCATAAAGGGATTGTGCCGTGTGTGATTGTTTGTTACAAATGCTCTTTGTTTAATGGTTGTCGGGCATGTCTACTATGGCTGTGCGAGTTGGCAGCAATCCGATCCAGCTTTGGATCTGGTCACTGGATGGCCACGATCCAATCTGGAGCTCTGGACCAGGTTTCTGCCTCGATCCGCCCGAAGCGGCTCCGAACCTTTGGAGCCACCTCGGAAAGCTGACCATAGGGTATAATGGGGAATCAATGGAAGATCTGTAACTCTGTGGTTTTTTGTTTTATTTGGATGAAACCTGCAGGGATGGTAGACTCTGCTAAGGGCATGAAGCCTGCCAAGTTTCAAGAAGATCAATGTAGGGGTTTGGAGAGAACTGTACCCCAAATCCTTGAAAGCAAAGCTCCTGTCACGTCTCTGTGTTACAACACAGGGGGGTCAAAACTGCAGGGGTGGTAGCTCTTACTGAGGCCACAAAGCCTGCCAGCTCTGAGTGTGTCTCCTAGAGCAGGCCTGAGTGAGTGCTGGGCCCTGCCAGGCCAGGCCACAAAGCCTACCTGCCAGCTGTGTGTGTCTCATTGGGGGAGTCTGTTGTTTGGGGCCCTGCACCCCAAGCTGCTGACAGGCAAAACTTGTGATGTGGGTGGGTGACACTGTGTGTGTGTTAAGGTGAGCCCTTCCTGGTGCTGGGGCCTCTGCACAACATGGCAGTGTGCCCCAGTGAGGTCTCCTCCTCCCCTACAGCCTCATGCCTGGTCCTCCGCTTTACGTGACAACAGGTAAAATAACTTAGCTGGCTCAACACCAGTAGCATCAGCAGCAGCATCAAAGGTACCCAAATGAAACTGTCACAGAGCCTATCGTTTTATAAAGGAATTAACAGGAAGAAGTAAAGATGTTGTGTTGTGTTGGACATGATGTTACTTATGGTCTGTAATGGCTTATCTTGTGTTTTTATGTCTATATATGAAAAAAAGGAGTACTTAAAAACAATGTATCTTTGGAAGCTTTAGGGTTGAAAACCCCTTCGTCAGGCTGAGGAAGTACCTGTAGTTCTTCCTGGATGGAAGGAATAGTAAAGAAGCCAGAGGCTGGCCTGGCCCACAATGCAGGCAAGAAAGCCAGTCAGTGAAAATGGAAATGAAGTTGGCAGCAGGGGAGGGACAGGCTGGGTTTGGGGGTAAGGGGGAAAGGGGGGTGTAGCAGTGCAGGTAAAAGTGCAGAGGTGCCTGGGGTGTCAGATGTCCGGCAGGTCGCAGTGTGCCAGAACTCCACTGTGTATATTGAGTCCATGAGTTTCTGTACCTACTACCTAGGAGGCTGTTGAAGTGCAGTTCATAGGCCCAGCTCTGAAAAGTGGTTTGTACATTCAAACAAGCACCTGACCTCATCACCAGTACTGAATCCAACTTCCTACAGCTCAAAACACAAAACCTGCCAACTATTTCCAGTACCCCCCAAACTGCACACCAGAATCTATCTATGCTGAGCTCTGCATGTTTCTCCCACAGCATCTTGCCCCCCTTGACGCTGCAGTGGAAGTAGCCTGACACCTTCCTGCATTTCGTAATCAGCTGGCTTGTAGCAGTACTGGTGGCAGTGCCATCACTGGCAGCCCTGTCCCCCTCAAAGGCATCCCTTGCTATTAGGTGCAGCCTGTGTGCCACACAGCAGATGCTAACAAAGTTGGCATTACGGACAGCCTTCACCATATTGGTTCTGTTGTCAGTGACCATGAACCCACCCGTGAGCTTGGTCTGCCCAACAATGCACCCCTGCACCATGAGGTTCATGGCCCCCATGATCTCCCTTGCCATGTGGGACTCATCCAGCACCTCAGCTTGCAGTAGAGCCCTCTGATGACCTGACTGATCACTCCAGTGCCCTGCGAGGGAGAGGTAGGCATGATCGCCACCCCAGCTGCTCCAGATGTCCGAGGTGAAGTGCAAGGCTACCTGGGGCCCTGCTTTGTGCAGCTCCTCCCTCAAGTACTCCCTGCATGCCTGATACAGGGAGGGTACCACTGCCCTGCTAAAGGTGGTGCATGTGGGCACTTTGTAAAATGGAGCCAGAAGTGTTACGAACTGCCTGAACCCTGGTTGCTCAACTAGGAAGAAGGGCTGGCTATCCAGAGCAAGCATCTCCCCAATGCTCTGGGTGATCTCGCATGTCTTGGCAACGTGCCCCCCTTTCTGTCCACCTTTCCCCCACTGGTCCAGGGTGGCCTGCCTCTGCTTTGGGGGTAAGGGGGTTTTGGAGCAAGCAGGGGACTTCCCTTTCAGCACACTCGCACTGGTGCCAGGCTGAGCAGCAGGAAGGAAGGCAAGGGGGTGGTGCATCTTCAGATGCAGCAGCATTGCCGTGGTGGAGAAGTGTCTCACGTCCTTGCCACGGCTCATGTGCCTTCAGCAGTGTGGGCAGATGGCAAACCTGGGATCATCTTCAACCTAAAAGTGCTCCCACACTACACTACTCCCGCGCTTCTGGGTTGAGGGCGAGGATCCTTCCTTTTCCCCCTTCTCAGCAGGCTGAGGCTGAACAGCAGGAGGAGCTGCCTCCGCTGAGCCACTTGCCTCCACAACCTCCTCCTCCTCCGAGGTGCTGCTTTCCGGAGGAGACCTGGGTCTAGGGGAAACATGAGGGGTGTGGAGCACAAACTCTAATTCCCCCTCAGTCCCCCGAGTTGCCTGAGCCAGCATGCTCAGCATCCCTGATTCAAGCTCCAGCTCCTCCTCTGGCAGTGGGGGGCTCACACTGAGAGCTGAAATTGGGGTGGAAGAGGCAGTAGTTCCACTGCTGGTACCCACTTCTGGGCTGAGCAGAGGTGGTGCAGGTGCAGGGATATTAAATGCAGACACTGCTCCCATCGCCTGGCTTCTACTGGCAGCACTGATGTCATGGCTGCTTGGGAATAGAATGTGTCTATGTTTGGGACGGGGGGGACTTGCAGCTTCAGCTCTCTCCTTACCCCCTCTCCCTCCCCTGCCAAAAGACCTGGCACCTGCCTTTCCAGCACGCTTCATATTGATCTTTCCTGTGCTGCAGAAGGTCTGTGTGTGTGTGAATCCTTTTGTATATCTGTCTGTCTTGTTCTCCTGTGAATACCTGTGTCTATCTTGTCCTGTGAATAAAATTATTTGTGTGTCTTCTTTGTGGGTCTCACTATATTGTCTCTTCAGTTCTGAATGAAATTGTGTCTTCTTCCTGGCTCTCACAATATTGTCTATCTTGTGGTGTGAATGAAATTATTTGCATGTGTTCCTGTGTCTCAATGTATTATCTGTGTCTTGCTCTTCTGTAAATATCTGTCTGTCTTCTTCCGCTGTGATTTTTTTCCTATATTCTGGGTCTCTGCGTATGTGAGTCCATGTGTGCGTGCATGTATGCGTGTCTGCAAGCAAGCAATTTGTGCCTCCCTGCACAGTGATAGATAACATTGGCTGGGAAAACACAAATGTCTTTTTGCAAAGTTTCCAAAACAAGTTCCCAAAAAATTATTCAAAGAAATAAATTGAATTGTAATACTACTAATAATTTAATTGAATTGAATAGCTAGGCTAAACTAAGCTAAGCTGAGCTAAATCCTAACCACTCCTTTATAATATGAAAAAGCAGCAGGTAGGTCCAAAACGCTTCAGATGCCCCCGACCCACTCCGGACACCATTACTGGTATCCTACTTCAACCTGGAAGTGCTGCTTCGGACTCTGAAGCATCTGAAGTGGGTCTGGATCCGAAGTGGGATCCAAAGACTTGCGCAGCCCTAATGTCTACACATGTGATTTAATGTGGATTAGTCTATGTTAATGCACATTAAAGCATCACAAAATACTGCATTTCACTAATGCATCTTTTTCTAATACCTCACAATAGAGGTACTAAATTTAATGTGCATATACACGCTAAATTTAATGTGCAAACACACATAAATGAATTTGTAGCTATGCTCATTGAGTGGTAATTTAATTTTCCAATATATGTACATAGATATATAATATATTCTCAGATTTAAAATATTATTCATTATTCTGTTGGGCGTGGGTTTTAAGTGACCTGAATTTTTCTAAAAGTAGACTAAAATAGGGTGAATAGTCTAATTTAAATGTACAAATGAAAGGAAATTTGGATGTGAGTTTGAAACTCGGAAACTTATTTCACTTCACACAGGTTTGTGATTCACATGCATTATAGAAATATGTGACCAAAATATGAATTGAATCTCTTCTTGTGCCATCCTTTTATCTTCCGTGGTAAATTTTTGTAAGTGGGTTGTTAGTTCAAGGCAGCATGAATCTTCATACTATAATGACTTATTCCATGGGCGACTGGTGCTGCCTTAGTCAGGGGGGGCCTGTGCCCAGTCCTGTCAATCGGGGGAGGGGTCCTATGGACGATCCTGCAACAGCCAATCACTACAGCCACTTCCAAGAGTGGGAGCTGTGCTGGTGGATCACTGCAGCCGCTCCCAGAAGTGGCTGCAGCCACTCTCGGAAGCAGCTGCAGCAATCGCAGTGATCAGCCGGCACTTGCAGGGGGAACACCGGTGCTCCTGCCTGCCCTCCCTGCTCATCACCTAAGTGGTGAGCACAGCTGGTCAGGGGGTGCACCAGCACTCTCAGGGGGCGCAAATGCACCCCTGTGCACCCTCTACGTGTTGCCACTGACTTATTCCTGGGGCATGTCCCCTCTGGGATATGGTAAAAGTTGCATTTTAATAAAGTAGCTTCAGGTTTTTGTGAGCTCATCGAATACATTCAAAAGAATGCATTATATATGGTGGTTGTATTTTTCCTGCCAAAGTGTGTTAATATGGCTACCTAAGAAAAAATACTCTATTTAACATGGCATCATTTCCCATTCCTATGTCTAACCAGGCATAGAGCCAACTTTCTGCTACCCTAGCTCTGAGTATGATATGTACACAATTAGGCCCTTAAATCTCTGGAATTATTGGTGTAAGCATATATGTTGACCTCAAAATAAGGATTGCTGAATGGAAATTATGATAATGTGTGCATAATGTATAAGTTATATGAAATATCACATGTTGTTTTGGTGGCATAAACATTTGAATGCTTTTTCCTGGTGCTTGGATATACAAATAACACAATTAGGTACAGAAAGTACCTTCAAAGAAAAGATATATCAATGAATACAGCAAAATATAATTAATAAAATTCATTAATAAAAAACCTGTAAAAGGTAGACAGCCATGATTCCAGGTGCACATGAAATCTTAAAGAGAACAGTTTGTGTCAACAGTTGTCATTCCTCTGAATCAGTCACTAGAATTCTTAAGAAAAATGCCTATGAATAAAACAGAGCTGGAAAACATGCTCACCTCCAGAATTGGTAGGAAGATTGTAAGGTTATAATTTAGAAGTAGTAGTTACCTTTCAGGATTTAGGAACCAAATTACCCTGGGGCAAACTTACTCAAAGGAATACAAGTGTTAGCTGTTTCCAAACCTTGTATAGAAACAAATGAACATGAAATAAAGACACAATATACAATTATCAGTAAAGACCTTTGAGGTGAATTCACACACACGGGAGTTGTACTTTACCTGTACTGGATAAAAATCATATGGTGCCAGATGTATTCTTTAAAAAAAGAGGCTTCTTGCATTTAAGAATTGAAACATTCTAGGAAAAAACAGTCATACTTTTGATTTACAGTTGCAATAGCCTGCTCTGTGTGAATTGCTTCAGACATGATAGAATATTGTAATATCAAGGAGCTACCCCATTTAGATAACTGGCTCAGCTTTACAATGATAAACATGTCAGGCTATGACAATCGTTGCCTTCTTCACAAATAAAAGAAAGATAGGATAACAAAGATTGCGCATTGAGAGTCTGAACAGTAATCCCGTTATCAATCAAGCACAGTGAACTACATTTTTATAAGAGTTTTCTCATATGGACTGTATATAGTAGCTTCCTAAAGACAGATAAGCTTGATCTGTGTTTGAACATGCATAAAGGTTTGGGGTTTCACGCTAACATCTCTGTACATCAGAGATGTTCCACCTAGTCAGCTGGTAGTCTAGACTACTGGAAGTTGGGAGGTGTGGTCTACTGCAGAATTTGGGGTCCTGGATGCCAATGGATATGGCCTTTGGTGGCACCCTGCAAGACCAGTGCTGTCCCCAAATGTGGCTCAGTGCTACCACCTGCTCCCAGACTTGTACTGCCACCCAAATACAGCTTCATGCTGCCACCCAAACATGGCCCTACCACAGTTACTGGTGGCCCTGTGGATCTCATGTGGGAGGAGACTTTGTGGTCTGGATCCATCCCAGGGCCCAGGGTTAGTCTGACACTCCTACTCTGCAGTTATTGTACGCTCCGTACATATGAGGCTTTCCTCAATAGACTTGTTACAGTACAAAAAAAAAACAAAGACTTCATAGATGTGCCACTAATAATGTGGAATTGAAGGTGTATATCCAAAACAAATTACTGCAAGGTAAGATATCAGCTACTCTGGGGAAACTATTCATTTGCATGTTCATATGTTATATTAAATTTAAGGTAGTTTATCCCTGAGTATAAGTGAGGTGAGCTATCTCAGATTTACTGCAGGCTAAATACTAGCTTATCTCATTATAACTTGTTTTGATGTCATATTCTTTGATGACCTTATTTAACTTGAGCTTGATATCAAGATTCCTGAAGCCAAGAGAAGGACTCCCATTGACTTCAATGGGCTTTTAATTAGCTGGGCCCCAAGGTTCCTTTCTATTACGTTTCTGAAAAATGTAATGCATTTATCAAAATGTATAATTCCAAACAATGTATGGTATTATGTGACTAGGTGCTCAGACAAATGCAAATAAAACTACCTGGTAGACATTTATGGGATTCTCATAAGTGCTAATGTAAGAAACAGCTGTTTGACAACTTAATTGGCCATGTAAATGAATGGACCAAGTTGAATTTGCCTCACATCACTTCAATTATATCTTTGGCAGATACTGCATTTTTTGGCCATGTATCCAATATACATTACTCCTGTAAGATGACTAATCATGCCTTTGCCTATTGAAACAGTGGACAAAATACTGAAGTTAAATTCAAGTTCTTTCCCTTAAAGGAAAAAAATGGTCAATTGGTCAAAAGTAGCCATCTGCTGTCAGGAACAAAATTACATTTCTATTTCTCTACCAAAGTTAATGACTGGAAAGGCATCAAGGAAAAAATAATCTAATATACAGATAATCCCTTGTGTGGAACATACTTTATAACTCTGTCTGTCTTTCAGTTAAAAACATCAGTGCATTGACATTTATTAAGGATGACTTATTTTTCTCAAAGAAAAATAAATCTTTAAAAGAACATAATCTGTGTGCCCTGGGGGCAGTTGCATTTTGCTTGTTTCATGTAGGATTTATTTAAAAAACCCATGATAATTAATGATCTTTCTATGTTCTGCTTGAATAAAGAAAGTTTTTGTAAGGCAATGTTGACATAATATGCATGAACACAGAAAATAAAAGAATCTCTCATAACTATCTTAATTTTTTCTGTTTAGTATTATTATCTATCAGCCTTCAACATCATGTTTTAAGATATAAATTATGACATAAGTTACACGGGATAGTTGTTATGGCAGTATATTCAGTAGTTAGTTATTTTCCAGCACACTCATCAATCAGAGAGGGTTATGTTTATTTATTGTCCTTTTTTTTTTTTTTTGATTGACACCATTATAAGTAATTTCATTTAGGTTTTCATTTTGCTTTCTGCTTTGTTATTTATTCTAGTAAGCAGTTCAGTTGTGTTACCTGCTAAAATGCATTGTCCAGCCACATCTTTAATACTGTTTGATTATGTTTAAGATGGTAGCTTTGTCATTTCTTACCCTGAAAGTTCCACATATGACCCATTTAATTCTTGCAAAAATAAAAAAATCCCCTTCTTGCAGTTTTGCTGCTTTGGGGTAATTGTATTCCCTTTGAACATGAAATACTCCATACATTACACAAAGCAACAAAGAATATAGTCTTGCCTTAGCTATCTGATACAGTCACCCGTGAGCTATCCAAAATATTATGGTTTCATTTCTTCTAAAACAGAGTCAAACTCCTGATTACAAGAACCGTTACGATGATCAGCTTCTACTTTTTACACTACATTCAGAATACATTCAACTATTACTAAATTTCCTCCACTGCAACTTCCTACACTGGATGTGGTCCGTGGTTAAAGAGCAGACTTCATTCTCCAGGGTTCACTCCAACATTTTTGGAAAAGCACTAAATTAAGTTTAAAGAAGTAAAAACTGGAATTGCAGTGAGCTTCTGGAGTTTATACAACTCTGGGATTCAATTCAGATTTCGGAGCTTGGAATTAGAAATGTATTATTACCAGCTTTATGTTTATTGCATCAAGATGAAGCAAGCCAAGTGATAAATTATCCTCCATTTTATTTATTTATTTTTTGGAATTACGGTATTTATTTTCATACTTTCTCCCGCAATTTCCTAATCATTCAAGTTAAAAAAAGGTAAAATATGTGTCGGTAGTTATGGACTCCGTAAATTAGCAGTGAGTGCAAATATTAAAAAAGGCACCATCTGCCATATAAACCATTTGCCACCTGTTCTCTTGCCTTCAGAATTATTTAATGGTTTAAATTTAATGTTTTTGCCTGCCACAGAACAGCTGGGAAGTGACTAAGTATTTTTCTTGTCAGTAACTTAACAGCCAGGCAACATTACATGTTAAAAACACCTCTTAACGCCAGAATTTTGCTACGTGGCCTTTCATGTGTCTGTCAGCTTGCCTCATTAGCAAATTTTGCTGATATAAAACAAGTTTTATAACAATAATGATCCAAACATATTTGGAAGGCATTTTTTAGAAGAACTGTTTCCTTCTCCACAATGAACACAACTGATGGCTAATTCAAAATTGTCATAATACTTATTGCAATTTCAACAAATGTCAGAAAATAATCTAGTTGCAGTGGAATTACCAACCAGAAGTCTTGGCCAGATCTTTCCACCGTTAGTAATACCTGGACCCCTCAAAGTAAGATTGACCTATGTCACAGCCCTTTTTTTTTTGATTTGCCGACTTAAAAATGCCATTTTGGTTTAAGTTGTGTTGATTTCAGTAAATGTTGAGGGCTCATTACGTTGTAGAGTTAGCTTCAATGCGTGAAATCCTGGCTTCATTGTAGTCAATGGCAAAATTCCTGTTGAATACAGTAGTATCAATTTCACCATAATATACTAATACCAAACCCACTGAAATCAATTAGACTTTCATGTATATCATTTAGTTTAAAAAAACAGTTTTTAATCATGCAAAGAACACTGTATACTTGAAACCTACATTTTGGGATTCAGTCATGTCCAATTATGTATGTATGCTTTGTAGGGCTGAATGAATGCTATTTCCCCCCTCTTCCTATTAACAGTTCCTGTCATATTTATTCTTGGAGACTATCTTCACACATGAGTTTGCTGGAGATCATAATTTTTAAGTGAATGTTGAATATTTGTGAAAAAACACGTTTTCAATTCCCAGTATTTACAGTAAAAGCATGTTTTCTAAACTGCATGCAGACACTCAGGAAACCAGGAACCTTTCACGTGACTTACTCGTCTAGTAATAAAGAAGCTTGAATTTTGAATGTTGACTAGTTATAACAAACTTGCTGTAAATTATCTGCCCATCTCTAATGTTGTGTAATGGAGCAAGGAAATGAATGTTTATAGTTATTAAGGTGATAACTTCCTCTGCAAACTAATATTGGGCATAACATTACTTTTCAGTTTCATATCTACGTTTGGCATATGCAGTGCAGGGCTTACATATGCAATAACTTCCCTACTTGAGATAATACTATAGACCACTAGAAAAATGAAAGTACATTTCCTTCTCTTAATGGAGAACAAACAGCCATGGAAAACTGTGAATTGAGAGTGTTATGTTTCTCAGTTAAGTCTGAGTCTTTTTGGAGACTTGATGACTTTTCCTAAGGTGGTTTTTGTAATCTTTCAAGACAAATCAAACTTCTGTGTCATTCATTGTTACCACTTTTAAACTTTTGCTTAAGGTTCTTATAAATGACTTGCACTGTAGCATCCATAGTGGTAGATGACTACAAAAATAAATATATGATATAAAAAGAGAAATGATAAACAAAGACAGAAGTTTTTGATATCATGCTCCCCCCCCAAGAAGTTAGTTAATGCACACAGTCCTAAGACTGTACTGTAAAAATGACCAGATCCCACCTGGCTTCATGGATAGTTGTTCAACTAGTTTATTCACAGAGTTTAGATGTTTTAGATTCACAGAATTTAGATGCTGATGTTTATTGATACTGTTCTTTTCCTTTGGCATTCTTTCATTTGATTCTATCATTCTTTTTTATTGTTCAGAAACTCAGAGCAAAATATGTTGGTTTCCTAATTTAGGAAAGAGATAACTCCTGACTTTCTTACAGACATTTTACAAATCCTACATGTATTTTGTCTCATAAAAATTGCAATGCCAGCAGAAGTAGACTTCCTCTGCTATTATATCTATACTTTCCTCTTTCACGTCTGACATTTTACTAACTAAACAACTATAATCCTCCATCTTAATCTCATATTATAGATAGTAGTTTGAATTTTGTTATTTGAACTCATTTTCAATTTTTTCCTTCTCCTCTTTGAAGAGACAACTTAGCTGATTTCTTCCACAGGACTTCCTCATTGGTACCCATGTCTCCTCATTAGCTCTGGGAAATATCACCAGTAAACATATGTTCAGTTACTGTATTGACCACTCACAGCACTGCTTCTACCTTCAGACCAATTTCTTCTGTCCAAATTAAAATCTCAGATTGGTTCACAGGTATCTCATGGATTGTAACCATTGGCTCAAGTTCAACATGGTAAACCAGAGCTTCTAATCTTTCCATTCAGCTCTATCCCCACAAGCCTTATTTTCTTCATCCTTGTGCACAACAATACTTTTCGTGACATTCTGGTCTGTAACCTAAACATCATCTTCAATTTGGATATCTTTCTAGGTCCTCAAATTTAAATCTTGCCAATTCCTTATATATAACATGTCTAAAATAGAACTTCTTCTCTCCAACTGCACAAACAAAAAACTCTCTCCCAGTCTCTTTGATGTATCTTGACTTTAGCAAAGCTTTTAACAATGTGTTCCATGGCATTCTCATGGATCTAAACAAATGAAGTCTAGATGAAAGTACTGAGATGGATACATACTTGGTTGGATCATCATGCTTAAAGACTAGCCACCAGTGGCTCAGTGCCTACTTGGGAGGAGGCATTGAATAGGGTTTCCCATCAGTGTGTTTTGATTCTGACAGTGTTTATTATCTTCACTCCTGATTTTGTTGGATTGGATTTAATGCAGAGTTAAGAAACGTGCAGATGACACCAGGATGCGTAGAGTTGCAAACACTTCAGAGAATAGGATTAGGATTCAGAATGACCTTGATGAACTGAAAAAATGGTCCAAAATTAATCAGATGAAATTCAGCAAGGACAAGTGCAAAGTCCTGCATTTAGGATGGATCAGTCATTATACTCAAGTACAGTTGGGGAATGTTTGGTTAGGCTGCAGTGCTGAAGAAAGGGACCTGGAGTTATAGCAGATCACAAACTGAGTAAGAGTCAACAATATGCTTTTGTGGTAAGGCCCAGCAGCAGGTGGGTGCCCCCTCTCTTTAGGTGCTTTGGCCTATTAGGTCTCCCACAGCCTACTGGTTGTAGTAACAGGAGTTTCACCTGTAAATTAAGGGATGTGATTATGTTCGAGAATTGATGAGGCATCACTTAGAGTACTGTGCCCAAGTTTGGGTCTACACTTCGTGAAAGCCATATTCAAATCGGAAAAGTCCAGTGAAAAGTAACAAAAATATAATACTTTAGGAAACATGATTTACAAGGAAAGGCTGGGAGAACTTGGAATATTTTGCTTTTTAGAAGAGAAGATGGAGATGACTTTAACATTTTTTCCAATACATCAAGGAAATTAGAAAGAGGATGCTGATGGACTATGCTCTGTGACTGCAGGGGCCAGAGCAAGAAATAACAGTTTTAAATTGCAACAAGGGAAATTTAAGCTGGATATTAGGAAGATCTTTCTTACGATAAAGCTGGTTAATCTCTGCATTACTTGGAGAGGTTGTAGAATCTCTAGCCCTTGAATTTTAAGAGCCAGTTAGACAAACACTTGGATGAGATGGTTTAAACAGGGGTAATCCTGCCTTGAGCAGGGGATTGGACCAGATGTCATCCTGAGGTCCCTTCCAGCCCTTATTTACTCCTATGAGCTTTCATCCTTATTATTCTAACACTTTTTCCTATGGCATTGACAAATATAACATTGCTCCCTTCATGTCCAATCTATGCTGAGAGAATTTTTCTAGCGTTTTGTTTTGACCGTGCCATCCTTCTCCTTGCATCCCCCTTTTTATTGCTGTAAATATAAGTTGCTGGCTTTAACTTTCATGGTACTTCAGAACAGCTGCCACCCTAACTATTGCCTTTTTCTACCAAGAGGTTCTTCCCACCTCCATTTGGCTTATGAGCCTATATTACCCACTTAATACATTTTTTAAGAAGCACCTTCATACTTTGTCCCATGTTGCCACTCATGCTAAGAGGAAATTTCCTATAAATATTCAAAACATTCTCATTTTACTTCTTCAAACTCTCCTTTTCTGATACAAAAGTAAACTTGCCAACAGGCTACAGAAATGCTAAGAATACTAACCTATAATCCCATAATCTCTGTGATCTCCTGCCTCCCTGTATCCATCTGTCTGTTGCTTTTTACTTATTTTATGAGCTGTTTGGGGCAGGGACTGTCTTCTAGTTTGGTGTCTGTACAGGGCTTAGCAGAAATGGTATCTTAGGCAATGTCTAGCTTTCCCAAGTACTATTATTTTGATGCTTGATGGAAACCCCGCCCCCCCCTAAAATTACAGCTGTGCCTTTTGGAAAAGCCATTACCCCTTCAGGAAATGTGCCACACAGTGCAAAGATACTGCCCAAAACAATTAAAAAAGGCCTGCTGGGGGTGGGAGTGGAGGGGGACATGCATAAGGCCATTTCTGTTTCATGCTGTAAATCACAATAACATGGAACTATCCAAAATGTCCCTGAAAGCAGATAGTGGTCTTATGTAAACAAAGACAATTATATGGCACCCATCTTTTTTTAAGCGTATTGCAAATAGATGTTGCATTAACAATGTGACCTAACAAAGGGAGATGAGCCAGGACACAACAAACAACCAGTGCCCCAATTCCAGAAAAAAGGAAGTTACATGGGTTTCATCCCCCTGGTCTTACGTATTTCCTTCAACTTGGAACTTTACTTATACATTGGATTGATGACATGGTGGTCAAAGGCAAAATGCACTTTTCTTGCTGATGAAATATGGATTTTCTGAATTTTTTTAATGTAGCTGAATGTGGCAGTGCACCTTTTGGTGCCTGCCACTTTAAGGGCTGGAGGCAGGCAGCCAGCTGGTGCTTGATTAGGGTGGCCATTTTAGGACCCAGCTCACACAGGCTGGGGCAGTAGTTTATTGCCAGCTGCCAAGGGAGTAACATCACCCAACTGAGCTACTGCTCCCAGGACATCCTGGAGTCAGGGCAGACTGCCCTAGGCAACTGGGTGAGCTAACTCAAGATCTAGCCCCAAGAAGCACCCTGTCACACTGGAGAACCTATATGACTATTTTCTCCATGCTTGTAGCAACATATGAGCAGTTTTAGCAATATCTTGGAGCTATTTTCTTTGGAATCTTTTTTTATTTTACTCTACTGTACTTTGTATTTTATTCTGTGTGGTCATCAAGTAGTTTAGACCCTGTCTACACATGCAGGCCAAGGCATGATTGGCTCTAATGCATCATCCAAACAATTGCACTTCCTGTCATGTAACACATGCATTGTGGGATCACACATTAGATCCAATCACATCTTATTGCTGGTGTAGAGAAAGCCTGATCCTGGCCTCCCCTTGCATCAGCATAAAGCAGGCACCCATGGCTGGGAGCCCTCTTTGCTGAGGGGGCTCCCAGATGTGAAAACCATGCACAAATGGGACCCAGAGACCTTGCAGCTGACAGGGCTCTGGGTCCTTGCTGTAGATGAGGCACAGCTGGGACCAAGATTCTCATGTGGGCGTGGAAATTTCACACACCCCTGAGTCTTGGGGATTATGGCAGCCATGATCCCCAGGGCTTGGGTGTTGCACCTTTGTGGCTGGGAGGCCTATCAGCTGATGCGCTCCCAGACACAGGGGAGACCCTGGTACACATGCAAATCAGACCTCAATAGTAACTAGCTATAAAGTTAGCACCGATTTTCATGGTCTAACTTTATAACTGGTTGGAACTTTTTATTGTGTGATAAGTACTTTGTACATGTAAGTGGTCTCAAGGTGATTGCACAGTTAACTAGTTAATTGCACAATACATTTAACATGTAAATGGGGCCTTAGACTGACCACAGACTGAGATTTTCATTTCCAGAGTTTTTTGACTGCATGTCCTTTCTTTGTAAACTAATGTCATGATCCTACATTTACTGAAGTCAGTGGCAGAACTTCCACTGATGTCCATGATAAAGGGTTGGATTGTAATCAGCCAGTAAGTGAGGAAACTCATTTATGGTTATACAGTGATCTGTTGTCCTTTCTCAAGTGTTCCCTTTTGATCAGAACACTGAATTTTGAATATGAAATATAATGCCCATCCCTGAAATGTACGTATCAATAAGCAAAAAATATTACAATATTCCCCTGGGGTAAAGTACAACAAATGAACTGTGAAATAGTTGAATGTCTGGAAATTGTGGGAGTTGTAAGGTAGCAGATTTTCAGAAGATTTTCAAATGTTAAAAGAAACTAAATGCTGAAAGCATGCTTGCTTTCCCTCTTTCTCTGTCTCTCTCTCACTTTGTACAAAGTACAAAAATCAAAGGATATGCTTGCATTACACTTGGTATGTGGCTCACCTGCAAAGCTCTTTACTCTGAATGGAGATTCATTTGTTTGGTTTGACATATCCAATTTATGATCAAATAGTCTACCTAGAATATGTCAATAAAATTCTTATGTTGGTAACAACAGCTGGGAATTTCCCAAGCTGTCCTCTGCTCTTCTCAGCAAGCATTGTAGTTTCTAGCTGAGACCAGCCAAAGGGGAAATTCATATTTGTATTTGAACAATAGGAGCAGCATGGATAAAGTATGTCTTTTTTTAACATTGTTTATTTTCACTTTGTGATTTTATCACTTTTTAACAATATAATATACTAACATTTTTCCTATAAAATTGTTCATGCTTTTATGAAATATCATGTTAGAGATAAAATGTTGATTGTGGCTTCTCAACATATCACATGATCTTTTGATAGGTTTTCACAGATTAGCCTCTTCATAAATATAATATGCTGTTAATAGCTCTATGTTTTGTATAAAGTAAGGCATTTTTAAAGGTGCTGTTTAGTAGTCAATGTTTCCTTTTTTAGGCAGTGTAGAGGTATTTTTGAGAGTGTCATTATGGCATCATCAAGTTGGTTACATATTAACTATTTCATACAGTGGACAAGAAGATATTCTTAGTTTCATAGAAATTGGCAGCATTCATCACACCAAGATCCATCTTTTCCAGTATTGTTTCTCCAAAGGTTTCTAGTTCTGGTTGCTTTAAAGGTATAAGAATCCTGATGAAGCTGATAATTTGTCCTCTGCAATAGGTCTAATTTTTGATATCTGATAGACTGGCATAAATGAAAACACAAGGCTTGATTTTAATAACTTATTAGGATAATCAAACATATTGTTATTCTTTTAAATGTTCCGGATGTTTTTCTTCCTAATTTTTTTGCATTAATGCCTTACCATGGCAATCAGTTTTACTGTTTAATTATGAATTGTGAATAAATCCCTTTATCGGTTTTGAACCTTCTACTTTTAATTAAAGTGGTCTCATATTATGGGACAAGGAGAATGAATGTTCTTGATCCATTCTCTCCACACCGTCATTATTTTATATACCTTTATCACATCCTCTCTTATTCTTCATCTATCTAAGGAACAGTCTTTCTTTCAATCTTACTTTGTATGAATAGTTTTTTTTCCATCTCCTTAATCATTCTTTTTGCTTTTCTCTGATTCCCCTCTAATTCTACAATAGCCTTTATGACATGAGATGACCATATGGGTATGCATATGTCTGTATGTTTGTCTGTCCAATAAAAACAGCTGCATCTGAATACAAAATAGCTATGTGGTTTGCAGTGGAAAGGGGATCTTTTTATATTTATCCCCCTACCCTCATTTTAAAGGGCAGGACATAACATGATGGTCTGCTCAGGTCCCTTCTGACCCTACTAACTATGAAACTATGAAACATATGCAATAACAAATCCTTTGGAAAAGCTAAATGAATCCTGCAAATCACACTTACTTTCCTTTCCTGACAGCCAAATATTGTTTGATGAACCCTTGGCTTAGGGACAGAGGTGAGGTAAGTTAATTGATTCCAGTGTAGTAATCCAAAGCCAGTTTCTCTGTGTATGGTAGCTTCTTTTGTCCAGCCCACCACAGGATATTATAAAAGTCATGATAAGTACAGTTCTGGCCCTGTTGAAGTTATTCGCTCAATGTCCCAAAGCTAAACTCAGTTCCTTCACACAGACACATTGCTGCATCCCAAGCAAGTCTTCCTTCATCTCAAGGTTTTGGGTGTGAAAAAAATTCCATCACTGTAACAGATATTAAGAGCCCCACGCAACTTTAGAGGGTGCCTTACTTTAATTCTGATTTCAGTATTGATTAAGTACCTGCACTGGACCAAGTTGTAACAATATAAACACAGTCTGGACTTTATGAAGCCCACAACATGGCCACATATTGGAATACTTAATCCCAAGTAAGTGCTGAGGTGCTGTTGCCCCACTGATGGAATGTGCTCTGAAAAGGAGACTAGGGTATATTAAGCCTTCTACTTGTGTATGCAGGACCCAGTGAGCAATCAGATAGGATGTCACTTCCTTCAACAGCATTAGGAGGCAGAGCACCTAAGGCTATGGATGTTGGTCTATTTGTCCAAACAGAACACCAATCCCAAGCAGATATATTCCTTTCTATTTGGAATGATGTATGGGGAAGAAGAGAGGTCCTTATGCCTTTTCCATTAAGAAAAATCAAGTAGTGTTGAGATTCATATTCATCAGAATTTAATTAATTTAATAGGAAGGAAAAGAGGTATTAACAATTCACTAGTGAAAACACGGAGACAACAGGTCCTAAGGCTACATACAGCCTGTAGTCACCTGCTTAAGTCACAAAGGTAAAAATACTCTTTAGAGGAGGAGGGGATAACAATACTTATTTTAGTTAGCTAGCAGAGTAAATCTGTGCAATGTCTTCTATAAAACATATTGACCTGGGCAAAAGTTAATTAAACATTTTATACCATAGTAAGAGAATGCAAACACTTTGAATTCCCTTATTTGTGTTAATCTCTGTTCACAGAGAAAATGTCATGCAAGTCAGGCTTAATTTATTGTATGTTTAGCTTGTTAAAATAAGAGGCACTATATTTTTCAAATGTCATTATCTAGCAGCAGAGTTAGCATGTCTTAAATTGGGTTTCATGTGTCTTGTGAGTCTTTATATGCCCACAATCAATAAGAGCCTCATCCAGATGAAGAATGAGATGCAAATCTGAGCAATTACAATGTTGGTAGAAGACAGATATCATCACTGAGTGTTTTCTTTGGTGAAAAGAGTAGAAGCTGTCCTGGGAAAATATAAGGAACCTCATGGCATTTTGTTTATAGTTCTCCCTTTTTACTACTAGAGCCTGCTCTGCTATCAGGGCCAGCAGGGGAGGAAGCTGCTTGTGGACTGTTGTAAGGATCAGGAAAATGGCAGACAGGTCCTAATTCTACCAAGGAGGTGTGAGTCTGGAAGAGCAAGGGACTCAGGACCTTGCCAAGGTGGAGAGGGAATCATTGGGAGCTGGATAGAAGTCAGGGATTAGCAGTGCTGAGCATGGGAGACTGGCAGTTGGAAGGAAAGTTGAGAACATTAGGACCCTGGAATCATCAGGTTGGTTGGGACCTCAAAGATCATCTAATCTAACCTCCTGCGTGACTGCAGGATGTGCTATTCAAGAACAGTTTCAGCCTCCTCTTGAAGCCTGTTACTGAAGAATATTCAAGAACTTCCCTGAGCAACTTCTTCCACTATCCTGCCATTCTGACAGGAAGTTATTATTTTTAATTCCCCCCACCCCCTCAGATTTAATCTAAATCTGCTTTGGTGCAGTTTCAACAGATTGTTTCATGTCCTGACCTCTGCAGCAAGGGAGATCAAGTGCTTTTAATGGCATCCTTTCAAATATTTGAAAACTGTTATCATGTCACCACTAAATCTTCTCTTTGCCAGACTAAATATGCCTAGTTTTTTCAACCTTTCCTTGTACAGCTTGCGTTCCAACCCCATTATCATCTGTTGCTCATTTCTGGATATTCTCCAGTTTCACCACATTTAACTGCAGAAGCTACAGCTGAATACTGTGTTTCAGCTGACGCCTAACCAGAAGTAAGTAGGGTGCTGTCACCTCCCATGATGTTCCTGTTAATGCAGTGCAAAATTTGCTTTTTTGACAACTGAATCATGTTGTTTGTCCAGATTGAGACTCTGACCCACCAAAACTCCCAGATCAGTGCCAACCCTCTCCCTTTCAGTACGGGTACATTTTTTTTCTTTCTTACATGTAACAACTTACATTTGCCTTTGTTGACTCTGCTGACAAGGAACGTAGGTTGGCGTGGACCTGAATTTTTGTGCTTTTGTATTCATTTAAAATTACATTTGCATCTCTGAATTTTACACCTATATATATATACATACACTGAGGGCATGATCAGGGAGAAATATAACAATGGAACAATAACAAAACTTCTTAATTTATTAAAATAGAATCTCATAATTATTAGGACAATCTTATGATATTTTGGACTCCAGCAGTATCCATACATACAGTAAACTGGAATTGTTTTAGCTGATTCTTATTTAAGAATGTTCTTTACGTTCTGAAAGAACATTGGAATTCTTGAGAGAAAACAGTAGATTTATAAAACAGAAAATCATAATAGAAAAGGTGGTACTGATTGGGAAGATTTATCATGGAGGTTCATGAGACTTTAATAAGAGATCAAATAAATTAATAATTTATTTTGGTTATTGCTTTTATTGTTTCCTTGAGTTCATTGGTGCTATTAAACTAATAGGATTTTTCAAGTATTTCTTTTTCCAGTAAGTGCTTAGGGTTACTCTCTAACATGATCGCATCTCTTCATAATGCATGGCTTCTCTTATCTAATCATAGGTAGAAGTTAGAAATGTTGTGGAGCTCTTTAGCAGAAAAGCCAAATTCTTTTCTTGGAAAATACAATTAGACTGAAGTAGTACTGAGTATTTTCTAGTCATTTTTCTTCTGTTGACACAAAGAACTATGAAGTATGTGTCAGTCAAGAGAAGCTTATATTTTCCTTCTTAGTTCAATTTTGTTTTTCTAGTATATTGCCAACCAGTTCTGTTTCTTTTTTCTTTGCTTTTTTTTAAACAACCTTCTATTTTAATGCTATAAACTGGACCAAGTAATTATTGATCCTGTTTCAAGTGATCAAGTTAAAAATCTAGATCTGAACCCAAACTTCTTCAAAATTTAATTCTGATCTAGGGTTCTTGTATATACTGGGTGCATCTACATGTGCAGAAAATTTAGGCACATTAAACTGCAGCTTTACATGCATCTGAATGTGCACCCATCAGGAACAAATTTGCTCCTGATGGAAGTAGTTCAGTCCAGGGTTGCTCCTGTCCTGTTCTGCCCCCTTACAGAAGCTAGGGGGAGCTCCAGGCTCCTTTGGGTGTTAGCCCTGGACTGGCAGGGAGCACAGAGGCTGGTCCTGATATCTGTGGGATAGGGGAGAGCTGTCCCAGCTCCTGGACACCTGCAATCCTGATCACCACATGGCTGGGAAAGCTATCCTGACTGGCAGGCATTTGCCTCCCAGCCACATGGAGATCAGGACCTCTCCTGATCTCTGTGTGGCTGGGAAGCAGCTGCCTGCCACCCAAGAAAGCTCTCCCCACCCTCATGGCTCTCTGCTGCCTATGCTGACCAGGAACAATTTGCTCCTGGTCAGCATCTATACATGTACTTCAATGCATTAGTTTAACATGCCAATTTCTAGTACCTGTATCTACAGGTACTAGAAAATTGCACATTAGACTAATCTACTGTGCAGTAATGGCCGTGCATGTGTAGATGGTGACACTTTACTGCACATTAGATTGGTCTAATCTGCAGTAAAGTGTCATGTGTAGATGCACCCACTGATAATTAAAACCTATTGCAGATCAGCTAAGTCTGCTGAGAATAAGCATCATCCTGGACTCTGTGAAATGGTAAATTCTGATAAAAAATATGCTTTCTTATATACTACAGAAGGAAATAATTTTGAGAGTATTCCATGAAATCAAGAATGCAGTGGATTATTAAAAGGCTAATATTTTGTTAATCTTCTGCTGAAGAGTTTGCAGAATGTAATTGTAAATCTAACAGACACCAAACACATTTCACCTCCCAAGAGCATACTTCAGATAATTTAAGAATGATATTTCATTTATTCTTCGGACTAAAAGTAATATAAATCTACCTGTGACTATTTCTTGGAAGTTATATTCTAAGAAAATTGACCATGGATATAAACTGAAGTAAACAATAGCAATTACCTACTCTTCTCCATTAGCAATTCAAAGTGGATGCTTTAGATCTATATTGCTTAGTCTACAAAACAATATAACAGAAAGGTACCTTCTGTCCCATTTACTAATTGCTTTAGTCCTTCAGCTTTAACCATTGCCACAAGGGACATCAAAGAAAGCGGCAATGCAAAATGAGAGTAAACTCAAAAAAGATGTATATAAGATATTTTCACAGTTAAAGAATCATGCTCAGTCAGCCAACTAGATTGTGGGAACAAATTAGAGCAAGCTCATGAAATTTTATAAACTAGATAAAGTTAAAAATCAATATAAATCTTTCAGTTGACTTCACAAGGGACTAGATCATGCCCCTAAAATTTGAAATGATACAAGTTGAAATTGTGAGGTAAACTGAATCTTAGTTTAGAGGTAGAAGTAAATTGGATCTTTAAACTGCAAATATTCAGTTCCATAAGGAATTAAGGAATCTTTTCCCATCTCCTTCATGATCAGTATAACCAATGTGAAGTCAAAAATAGCTTTCTACAGTTAAGCAATCCACACCATCAATTTAAACTGTAGAATATAAGTCATTTGTAACTGGAAATATTCACCTCCTATAAAGAACTTCAATATATGATATTGGCAAAATCTATATCTGTTAAAGTGAAAAAATAGAATTAGAAATTCTGGTCAGACTTACAGTTTTCTACAAAAATGTTCACCTCCTAACTGTGTCAATTCCCTTTTGTAAACTCAAAACCAAACATTTAAACCTCAGCTCAGTTTCTATTGTGTAGGTGGTATCACAAAAAGAAGACTCAGATTTCTAGGTTGTATTAATTTATTACTTTAAATAATTTCAAGCCTGCACCACAGCTAAGATCCCCCTGAGAGGAAGAGATTGGACAGACTTTACTCTGAAATATAATGCACTAGCTCATGGGGAAATAATTGCTCTGGAATAACAGATAGAAAGTTGAAGTTACAAAGATTTGTTACTGCATAATTTATTGTATCCTTTCAAAATTACATTCTATTAAACTGTGAGATATAAAATTTATGCTGGAGATACTTTTTGTAAGGCTGGAAATAAAATGCAGAAGTTTTATAAATGTGTATATATTAATCAGCAGTGAAGAGCATTTTAAAGAGAAAATATTTTAAGTACTCCAGCTGTGTATTTATTTATTTATTTTCTTTATTTGTGCTGAATGACCTGTCAGCTATGTAAGACACTTCCAGAGAAAAAAAAAGAAAATAAAAAGGCAGAAAACTTCTTTTTAACTGTCATATGTAAAGTGTGTTGTTTTGAAACACTGAAAGAGTAACATGCAGCCAGCATTAATGGAATGACATTGATGTCTTGCTCTAGAGAATATGAAATGTAAGAACCCAGCGCAAGGTACAGAATAGTCATTAGAAGAAGGCTCTTATGGACTAGAAGAAGAAGCATTAAAGGTGAATATTGCTACCTTTACTCATATGAGTTAATTCTTTGTCTTCAAACAGGATTTAACAAAGAAAGATAGGCTTTGTTACAGTTCCCACCCCCCTCCTCCAGCCTATTACTGTGTATTTGTAGCTAAAAGAAACTCAGAGTTATAATCCCCCTTCCTCACACAAGCCAAAATGTTAAATTTCCCTGACTGCTGGAAAGAAAGCCAGGGGAGAAATCCCTCCCACTGACCAGATGAAAACGAGTTTTTAACCATTCCAGTAGAAGCAGACACATTAATTAAAATGAACTGTTGCATAGAAGTAGGGGATTCTTTAAAAACACAGTGAAACTGTAAAGACAACTAGCTAGCACACATTCATCCTGCTGTATGGGGCCATATGCAGAGAAAAAGGTGCAAGGCCACAGTAGCCCTGTCCCTCAGTATTCCCTGGCTGCCAGAACAGCATCTTTCCTGCTCTCCAGGATATTCTAGATCACAACAATGCCTGATGAAAGGTGTCTGTGCCCGAAAGCTTGCAATTAAAGACTTTTTTTTTTGCAAAACTCTTGTTGCTTTAATAAAAGATATCACCTCTACTACAAGCCCTGATTGCTTTAGACTACAATGGTCACTCTCTCCCTCCCGCAACCCACTTCATGGCCTCCCACTGACACATAAGCTGTAACAGAGCCAAGTATATGGTTCACTGCATAATGGTAAGGCACAGCTCTGGTGTAAGGGATGATGAACAATGAGCATTGGCAATGCACAAGGGGCGCACGCAGGTGCACATGCACCCCCTGTGATCAGCCATGCACCCCCTGGAAGTGCCAGCCGTGAAACCGGAAGTACGCTTCTGGTCTTGCCACTGGCTCAGTGATCGGCCTCTGCCCCTTCCCCCGCAGTCAGCAATCTGGTGCCCCCCCAGACTTGGGAGGCACCACTCGCCCTTGACATTGAACAACCTGTAGTGTTTTACCTTTAGGTAATCAAAAGGCACAGTGTGCTCTGAAATAGTGGGTCAAATCAGACGCTTAACTGTGAAATCTGCAGGGTTGCTTTGGGTTTAAATCAACAGTGGCTGTCTCAATGGCTATAAGGCCTTTTCCCTCAGAATTCTGAATGTTATCCAATGTACAAAATGAATAATTCAAACCTCCTTCTTCATTAGGTGCCTTATCAAACATTCCTCACACAGGAAAGCCTCCCATTGTCAAGAGCTCACAGAGGTTAAATGTCAGTGGACTGATAAATTGTTGAAACTATAGTATGACCTATTTTTTCCTCATTAACGATATAATGTTCTATAATGCAACAGAACTAGCAGTGCTTAAAATGGATTCAGTGGAGTTCTACCTCTATATCCCTAGAAACACATACAAACCACAGTTAGAAAAACACTGAATCTCTGAGGCTACTCTTCCCGCTTTTTCAGAACTATCAGTTACATCTCATTTGTTTTTTACTGAAGAGTAAAATAGTAATGCCCTGACGATGCCCTGCATAAAAGAGAATTAAAAGTATGCAACCTATAAAGGGCTGTCATCTAAGGCACAGAGTTTGGAAGTATTGAAATATTTAAAATGGACCATTTCACTTCAGCATCTATGAGATTTTGTTGTAGAATAATTAAGAGGTCGGTAGATAAGAAGGCTTTTCTTTAGAGAGAAACGTATTGCTCTCAGGCTTCTGTATTGCAATAGTATGACAATATGCTTTCCAAAAAGACTCTTCAACATAGGATTATGAGCAAGCAGGGCTGGAAGGGACCTCACAATGTCATCTAGGTCAGCCCTCTGCTCAATGCAGGATCATTCCTGACTAGACTATCCCAGAGAAGTGTCTGTCTAACCTGCTCTCGGTAACTTCCAAGGATGGAAATTCCACTATTTCTCTAGGTAGCCTGTTTGAATGCTTAACTTCCCTCATAGTCAGGAAGTTCCTCCTAATCTCCAAACTACATTTTCCATGCTGAAGCTTGAGGCCATTGTTCCTAGTTCTGACCCCTACAGCCACAGAGAAAAGGCTATCTTCATCCTTTCTCTAATTGCCCTTCAGATATTTGAAGACTGTTGTCATATCCCTTGTCAGTCTTCCCTTCTCCTGGTTAAGTGGCCCTAGTTCTTTCAGCCTCTCTGTATTAGTCTGCAGGCCTTGTCATGCAGAAAACTTAGTTTTATTTGTATCCTAGTAAGCATTACTAAAAATCAGACCGTTTTCTGAATGATTCCACAGTAATGCTTACTACAATTTCCAACGGTAGGTCTCTGCTGTGGGCAGAGAAAGACATAGAGCTTTGAACCCAGGAGAGGGTGCTACCACTGCTGCTGGATCCCACCGGTGCCCCAGGGCTGTAGCCAGTAAAAGATGTGGTGTGGTCCTAGGGCTGGGGCTAAAAACCAGCTGATTGTCAGCCTTAGCATGGAGAGCCAGTTGGAGACTCTAATGTAGTCCCCAGGCTCGGACTAAGTCGGTCTGAGCCCTCGGATATACTTCAGCAAGTTCCAGACTCCTGTGTAGTCCTGGGGCTGGGACCCACAATTCAGATTATTGTGGGTCCCAACCCTGGGACCATAATTAATCATATTCTCTCTGTCTGGAACAACCTGATGTTAGCTCAACATGTGTTGATACAATCTGGAGACGCTCCTTGCTGGCAAAGACATATATTGGTACTATATATACACAAATGGACTTAACACATATAACCCTGCTTGAATGTGTGAATGCTTGAATTTTAAATGCATTTAACACATCCTAAGTGTCTTGTGCAACATGGCCCATCCTTATAGAAACAGGTTTTATGTAAGAGAACTCAAACAGACATGGAAGTCTTAAACATATGAATCCATGAAAATATACTCAAATTTGTGCACTCATTGTCCTTTAAAAAAGCTTTCAAAATGTATACAGTCACAGCAAGAATAAAAGATCCTCAACATTACAGATTTGTTGCCCTCTGGGTATGATGGCTGAACTATAAGTGTCTAGGCACAAATAAAACACTGCTTACATATTATTGAGGAGAAAGTGTTATAAAGTTAGAAAAGAGAACTTTACTATGCTAACAAACAGAAATTATTCTCTTATTTTTAACTTATACTTATGAAAAGCCATGCGTTGAGATCATGGCAAATATGAGTCCTCATAGGTACAGTGCAGATAGCTTCTGGGAAGTAATCTCAATGATTTATTTAAAAAAGGAGGGCAGTATGGAAAATTCAGTTTCTGTATTCATTTCTTGACCTTGCATCATTTTTGGTGGAAGTTTTTTTGTGATATGAACCCATTTCACTAAACTGCGATTTGTTACATGTATAGTTTGTCATTGAATAGTCCTGGAATAATGGTTTAAAACCAGGTATCAGGAGACTAAAACAGCTATACATTGCATTATCAACAACCTATGACATCAAGTTCCCCAAGCCAGAGATTATCATTTGTGCTTTTAATGGGCATGAATGCTAAGTTATGTCAAAAATGTGAAAATCTAGAAGTTTTCATCTTTGGTAGATGCTATTCATTTTAATAGTTAATAAAATAAAAAAATAAAGGGGCAAGCAGTTCACTTTCTTTGAGTTTTATTTTTTGGTGAAATTCAATTCACATATTGTTTATTATGTATATCCTAAATCCAGAGAATGATATAATTTTCAGAGTTTGTAAATCATATTATAAAAGTATGCTGTTTTCATTCATTTTTAACAAAATAATACATTGACTTGCCTTATAATATTAAATGCATCTAGTGCCCTTTCTTTTATGATCTCTAACAGGTACAATCTGTTTACTGTAGGCAAAGATTATTTTATTGGAAGAATGGTAGTGTTTGATTTTTTTTCTGAATTAGCATATTGTTTGCTTTCTGGAGGATCATATTTGCCTGGTTGCTTGGTTTTAGAAGGCTGTAATCATTTTGAAAAGGATAAAGATAATACTCCGTTTGCTGTTCTCTGTAGAACAGTTCAATAACACTATGTACATTACTTCTGCAAACAGGCATTACTAACAACACCTATTCAAAAAATATGTTGTACAAATTAATGTAACTATTATTATGTATTTGTAGATTTGTATAATTTATGGAAATAGAAATGAAGATTATTCCTAATGCTCTATACTAAAATGAACTTTAGTGACAGCAGGTACAATTTCTACTATACAGAGGGATAACTGGGGTAACTAAGAATAGAATTTACCCATAATATTGTTTTGATTATTGTTTGTTGCAGGAACACCAAGAAGTAGGATAGTCTAATATAGTCTGTCTGATCAGTTTGAAATATGAAAGGTACAAATTATAGTTGAATATTATCTCACCCTTGGGTGCTTGAATTGTTTCATAAATACCTTAAGTTTTGCTGTTAAATGCACTGATTTATAAATCCTTCTTCTCTCACTTATTTCAGTTTTCCTCTAGAACAACACCATTGATTTTGCTGTAAGTGACTGGAGAATCAAGCCCTTTAATTCCACAGCACGAGCTTTAGGATATAGCTATAGTAAAAGGAAAACTGGGTTCTCTAGCACTAGGGGGAGATACAGAAATGGGCCCACAAGGCATAGAGGGAGATTCAGGATGGCAGTAGAGGTTGATGGGATGTAAAATTGGGTAAGCAAAACTGACACCTAAAGATTTACTTAAGAGCCCATTACAGCAGCAGGTAATGACACTGAATGTAATGTTAAAAGAGGAGCCTCAGGACACAGCTGTCTTAGAAAAATGTTCTGGTTTTGGATGTAATGCCTGCGGCATGGAATAAATCCAAAAAGTCTAAGGAGAGCACTGAGCTCTAATGATCTTAAACTGTGAGAGACACTAGTCTCTGAGGAAATGTTCTAAAGTTTTGTTTAAATGAGATGCTAATCTTGGCCTTTCTTACCTCCTAAACCTTATCCTAATCTTTTTTCTTTCCCAGTTTTTGCATGTGTTCTCTGTGGCAAAATTAAATAATGGGACAAATAAAAATAGGTTCAGAAATTCTTTTTGGAGATAGATAACTGTTAAAAAGCAGTGACTAGTACTACTTTAAAGGAACTCATATTCTGCTTTATCAGTATCAATATGGAATAAAATTAATGCAGAGTACCTTGGTCACCACTTTACAAAGCCATTTAGACACAGTAGTGTAGCTAAGATAAGGTGGCAAGGGCACTATCCTTGGACAGGGAATTGGAGGGGTATAAAAATAGCATCCACTGCAATGCTGGCCTGGCCACTGCTTCTGACAGTGCAGCAACTAAGGCAGCCCCATGCACCACTGCCACAAGGACACAGGTACCTCTCTTAGCGGCATTTTCAAAAAAGCTAAGGCTAGGCACTGAGTCACTTAGAAGCCTGACTGCTTGAGTTGGTTTTAAAAATCTCACTCAATGCCATGTCTAGGTATTTCAATCATTTTGCAAGTCTGGTGACTCAGGACTGGATTTACAAAGGGTTTTAGGCATCATAACAATTAATAGGATGTGGGTATTCTCCATCTTGGGTTATAGTCCCTAATCACAACAGGACTGCCATGTATTTTACATTAAACAGTTATTAGATAAAGTGTATAAATCAAGTGTGAAACATATAACCTACAGGCTGGATCCAGTCCACAGAGTCAGCCTATCCAGCCTGCCAGACTACAGGTGGGCTCTGGCAATGGTGGCAGGAGGACAAGCCGGAGCTAATACAGTTCTGCTCACCCTCCAGCTATTTTGCTTGTCATCAGTGAAGTGGCCCTAACTCCTTGGCCAACAACCCTTCTGCTGTTGTGTGCTGCATGCCCATGCCAGAGCTGGAGCTGTCACCAATATGTACCCTGTGCACTACCACTGCAGCACAAGGCATGTGGCAGCAGCAGTAGCTCTGGCTCCACCACAGGGTAATGCTATATGTGGCACACAGATGGAGCTGGAGCAGCTCCAGCTCCCATCAATGCTATGCACCAGGTGGCAGCCGGAGTTGCCACTACCACCTAGTGCACCGGGAAAGAGCTGAAGTAGCTGCTGCTGCCTCTTCATTCACCAGGATGGAGATGGATCTAGCCCACAAAGAGCCCTGCAGTCCAAATCCAGCCTGGACCAGGAGATAAGTTTGACACTTCTGGTATAAACAATCTTTGGAACAGAGATAGGAAGCTAGTACGTTGAAGATGAGTGACCTGTAGTAATGGGGCATTTACCTTCTATCTGCCTCTCTCTAGCCCAATGAATGTTTCTTCTTATTGTCAAAGTGGAATAGCTTTGGCATGAGGAATAACATGACCCTGTTCCAAAATAGCCCATAGCCAGGTGGTTAGGACACCTTCCTGAAAGGTAAAAGCTGTGGGCTTAAGGCCTGTCTGGATGAGACAAACAGCGTGTGCAAACATTACACTTAGATCAATCTAAGTAGGGTCAGGTAGTCCAAATGCTAATCTGTACATACGGTTGGGGATTTTAGATAGGGCAAACCCTGGCTGTCTGATCTAACTTAGTTTACTTGAGGAGGTGCACCCCTGCCCAATCTAACCAAAAGTATACATGTTTGGAGCACAGCCCTGGGGCTGGAAATCCCAGCCAATAAGCCCAGGTCCAGGACTGTGTTTTTCCTATCCTCCCCTATCCTGACTGGGTTATTTTTATGCCTCTGACCCCTGCCCCCTTCCCATGGATCCACCAGCTGTCCCCTGATCCCACTAACCCCCCCCTTCCCTACCAAGACCTGCCAACCCCCCCATGGATCCACTAGCCATCCTCATCCCACCTGCCCTTCTCTTCACCATGACTTACTTTGATCATGTTCCCAACACTAGTGAATATACACACAAGTGGAACTTAAAGCAAGCCTCATGATCATAGATTGGGTCCTGGGAATGCCTGCATGTGCCCACAGAGTCACCATTTACCACATGCTGATGGAGCATTCTAACCACTGAGCCACCGGATAAAAGGGGAAGAGGTAGTACCATCCTTTTCTTTTCACCCTGCTCCACTGAGCATCTTTCTCAAATGTAATAGCCATGGCTGCTGCACATTGTCAGGAGGAACACACCTACCAGATCAGGCCTTTCACAGGACATGCCCAGATTGAAGCATTTTTAACTGATAAGAGACTGTTTCTCTTTTTCTTCAAAATCTAAAAAAACTCTACAATCTTAATATTATAAAAGCCTACATCTGTCTGTCTGTAACACTTTTTCATGCTCTGATTGGCTGTCTTGGCAGCCAATCAGTGCCCTACAGAGACAGGGACAGACAGCAGAGTGCCACCACGACAGTGGGGACTGAGGGGCCGGAGGGGAGAGGAGTGAGGCCAGTGGAGTGGGGGAGGCAGGGACTGGCCCCAGCCCCCACCCTGGTACAAGGCAGGGAGGAAGGGATGCAGGCCTCTGTTCCCCCTCCCCCCATCATTCTTGATGGGCAATTTGCTAGGATATAATAAAAGAGTATGTTTTAATTCCTGTGTATATTGTCTCTTATACTTTTACTGCTATAATCAGATACTATCTTCATGAACTCTGTATGGCAGAATACCAATGGTGCTTTTTTATTATAATATCTTGTTTTGTTTTGTTTTTATACTTGTATCTTTCCATAAAACAAACAACTACACCACCATTGTGTATTAAATATAAGGAGAAATCTAGGTGTAGGCTATATCTCTATGGTGTTGAATAATACTGACTTATCTCAGAAAATACATAAAATTTGCAAAACATTTCAAACTGCTGCATTAAAGTAGTGCAGTGCCATAACCAGATTATGAACACAATTCTAATAAAAATTAGAAACACGTCATAATTCAGAATAATTCTGAGAGTCATGGGTAACAGAATTCATTGTTTGCAGTTTACACTATATTTTAGGGCACTTTAATACAGGCATTGTGGAGCAGATGTAGAACAATAATGAGGGGATGGCTGGAACAGCTGAAACTTCAGTTTTATATGCAATTAAATACTCCATAGATTTCAAACAGAAAGAGTCTAAATTCTGTAAAAGCAGAAATGGCAATATGGCAGGGAAGACAAAGCTGACCTGACTCATAGCTGACAAAGTAAGTGAAGGTAATTGTATCCAAGTATTATGGGAAACAAGTAAATAGACTGCACTGCCCTGCATTTTGTAGTATTAATGAGTTAGAAAGAGAAACACAGAACTGGCAGGGTCTCCCAGACCATTAAGTTTATTCCCCACATTCACAGGCAGTCATTTTTACAAAAGATCCCTAGGATCATACACTCAGACTCTTCTCACATACCACGACCCTAACGACCCCTGTGAAAAAACCTTGCAGTGATTCAGAGATACAGAGCAGAAAAGGCTAGGATGTTGCCAATGCCAGTTAGTGGGAGCGTTGAGTTTGCAGAAGGTCACCACTCTCAGTGGAAGCCTCCATCTCTCTTTGTAACTGGGTTGCCTCACAGTCCAACCTGTTACACTCTCCTAACTGATCCCTAAGCTTCTCCTAACACTCCCCTGATGTGATGTCTCTTTTTTCTCTCATTGCCACTCCCTTAGAAATCCATAGTATAGGCACCTTTGGCAAACTGTTTTCATTGCCCACTGCATTTTGGGATGCAGGTTAAACTGTATGCATATGGAAGAGAATTAGTCTGGCATTATAGCTATTGTAAAGGAAGAATAATTCTTTTTTCTGAACCAGAAAAAGGAAAAAAGCGTTTTCCAGCTTCAGTGTACATTTAGGGCCTTATTGCAAAAGGGGCAAGGATTCTGCAGAGTCAATTCAAGTAATGCGCCTCATTCCCTTAGACCTCAATGTTAACATAGATTTTTTTAAAGTTGTGTCCTAGCTGCAAGTGAAATGCAACATGCCGTCTACTATACGTGTTGTGACAAGTGATAAGCTATGGTATGGAACTTAAATGTGTAGGTATCAGTGGGTGTGTTTACACAAGATGCTAACTGTGCAGTAGTCTAATAACACTGTGCTGTAGTGCATCACAGCACAGACAGTGATAATACGCCCTTGTGCAGTATTATTAGGCTACTGCTCAATATCATCACTAAGAAGGTGTTCACTAGCACTACTGCACAGTAACTCTGGTTACTGCACATTTATTTAGTACTTGATTATACACATACTAAATTAAATTTTCAGTAACCACTGCAGGTTAATAAACATGTAGATGCTCCTATTATTTCTTTTCATATGCTTAACTGATGGTAATATTTGTAGCACTCATATATGTTTGATATTGCTAAATTATTTGCCTGTTACCAATTGCAAAGTTTGCAGATGTCTCTAACGACTTGTTTGCATTTGGGTTTAGAAAATACAGTATAAATGATTAATCTGTAGCCTCTGCTCAGTTTCTTTAACCTTGAGATTAAATTCATACTGAAACTATTGAATTTTAATATACTGTAAATCTATAACATGTCAAGATTAAATTAGTTCTACTCTCTAAGGTCAATGCCAGAATAATACAGGACAGTTACACTTACACAGTTTATCTTTGACAGGCTGAAAGATTAAGAGCCTAATTTTCACTTCTGACTGTTTCTTTTTCTTTTTTTTTTTAAAGCTGTTCTGTATACTAAAGACTGCCTTATAAAATCTGGAAGGAACTTACCTGAACCAACTTAATGGGATCATTTGGGAATGTCTGTGTTCAGCTAATATTACACAATACTTGGATTGGGAAGCGCCTGCCCATACTGTCTCTGGACAATGCTAGAGAGTGCTGTAGTGAACCACAGACTGCCTGCTCCATGCTTGCTCCAAACTTTAGTGGGTGTAGGGATGTAAAGCAGCTCAGGATATGTTCTAATAAGCCTGCTATCCTGGCTATTCCAGCAACATCAGTTGTGGGGAGGAGCAAGTGCAGAGCAGTCTACCATGCTTTACCGCAGCACTTCCTAGCATTGTCTAAACAGAAACAGGTGTGCTCTAAGCTGGACAGCAGTGTCTACCATTATGTCTATATGGGAAATTCAGAGAGAGGGGAAAAAACAAAACAGAAGCCTACACAGCGATGCTGTGCTAATGCCAAGAAATAGAAATGACTGTCCCTAAGTAGTGTTACATCATTATATTTTTCCTCGGCTTTGTCTCTATGCAGTTCACAGATAGGCTATAAACCTTTATTTAAGTTTCTTATAAATAATTTTTTTTTTACTTATGAAAATGAGTGATTAATCCAACACACTGAGCCAAGTATGGCAGGTGCTGTATACATTTTGCAGTAGAGAGCTCTGTCAATGCAGGCTTTTAATCCTGTTGTACAGCAATTTGGCTGCATCCGGATGAACGCGGCTGTGAGATATGTGGCACCACAAACCAGTCTGTGGCATCACACTGCAAAGTCAGGCATTCTCCTCACTGCTGTCTTGCAGTGTGGAGTGATTTTTTTGACCCTGGGAGATTTCAAGGTAAAAAACATATATGGAAAAAAGCAAATGGTGCGCTGCCCAAAACTGGAGCCTGGCTGGCTGGAGCCATGCTGTGGCTGCTGGCAGGCCCCCAGCTGCAGGGGGGCCAAGGCTGTGGCTTCCATGGCCCCCAGGACCCCAGGTAAGGCTGCTGGGGACAGAACAGTTGCTGGCTCCAGCGCCACCCCCGCCCCACCGAGGTAACCTGCCATGCACCAGAGCAGGCGTGACACCAGCATTTCCTGGGGACAAATAGCAGTGGCACAAGGTTTGCCACTGCTTCTTGTCCCTGGGGAAACAAATGTCTGCACTTGTGTGAACGTGGCTTTTTCGTCTATTCCTAGGTGTTTCCTGAATATAAACTACTAAATTTTACCAAGAGTATGGTGAAGCTGAGTTTGACAACATACTAATTTTCACTTGTGACTAGAATTATGAGAAATATTCATTTCTTTTTAAAGAAAAAGGGTGATATTTTTATAAGTTTTGTAAGGAGGAATGTTGCTGGTCTGCCTGCAAACACAACCTTTCCTATTTGTCACAAACCAAACTCTAGTTACTGCTGCCAGAGTATAGTCTTCACTGATCTTTACTGATTATAGAGACCTTGAAAGGTAAAGGTCTGACAAAGGTCTTTAAAAGAGGTGCCTTGGCGTAGTTAAAAACTCCCACACAAACTGTGTTAAAACGCTCAGCATTTTTCACCTTTCATCCTCTATTGCTTGGCATGTTAAGTTTCTGCCTCTTTTTTCTATATTTTCTATGTTTGAAAACGAGGATTAAAACTACAAGGGCGTTAATGAAACACATTGATTAGGAACAATAAACTGTGACATTTACAATGTAAAAAAATAATACTAAATAAAATAAATTTAAGATTAATCTTCTGCTACAGCAATTGCATAATATTCCATTTTTTAAATGATGCTTGTACCTTTCTTTGATGACTGCGAAGGTGATACTGTTAGCTTGGTTTGTGTAGGGTGATAGACCAGACTTTGAACCATGACAGTCTCTCTCTCTCTCTCTCTCTCTTTTATATTAAATGCTATGCGTGTGTAATTTTATCATAGGCTGGATATGCTAATTCTGAAGTCCCCCCCACACTTCCCCTATAAAGCCTTCCCAAAAACTTTGAATTAACATGCCATAGGAAAGATGGACACATCTTTGTACTAGGAAGCAAATAACAGTGGAATAACTCAAAACATTGATAGTCTGCAACCAAATAAAGAAAAAGAAAGATGTGGACAGCATGCTTAAGAAAAAAACAGGAAGTGGAGCTGTGCATTAGTAATATAACAAACCAAAGCTGCATCACTCAATATAAAGTTTCTGCACAAGTTATTTTCACCATTTATGATTATGGTGATGAATCAAAAGTGTTCATTCCTGAGAACAAAATAAAACAACAAAAAAAGATTTAGCATATCTTTTAGTTCTGCTGCACACTGAAAGGGGTCATTGGAAATTATTAGGTAGAATAATTTTTTTTTGGCAAAGAGCAGTCATTTTCAACCAGGATGCTGTGGCACACTTGCTGTTCTCAGAACAGCCTTGTTAACACTAAAAACACTAGAAATAGGGATTTTATACTCACAGAGCATTTTATGGAACTAAGAATCAAAGTTTTTGGGATCAAAGGTTAGATATTTTCCAGCTTATACTATTCATCCCTTGAAGAACAGGGAGAGGGAGGAGCTTTCCAGATATCAAACCTCTTCTGAGGAGTGGTGGGATTAATTTTACAGTGTTGTATCCTGCTAGGATGAGACTCAAATTTCCTGTGTTTTCAGTTCATCTTTAGAGGTAGAAATTAATTACAAGCAAAATGTCACAAGTATTAGTAATGAGAGAAGTTCAGGCAGCTGAGGAATTAGAGAATGGCACAAGTTGAGACTCTTTAGTTTTAGTTAATTTATTATTTTAAGTATTAGGCTTTACAAAGACAGAACAGTTTTCATAATCTTGTTATTTTGTTATTTGACCATGAATGTGTTTTCTGATAATGTGAATAAATGACATTTAATTTAAAGGTTATTAAAATGAGAAATCTCCTTAAAAGTTAGTAATTGGCCCATTGGAATTGGTCATGAATGCCCTATTTTAAAGATAGAAGCGTTTCTCATTAATCCCAACAGAAACAATATATGGCTTCAAACACACAAGGAATTAACTTGTGTTTTAAGCCTGTAAAAGAAGTGGTAAGAGGTGGAGACAAGATGCTCTATATCAAATGGGATGTGTCTTGAACGGAAAATATTGACTTTTAGAACCATATTCAACATCTATTTGAAGAAACAGAGCTAGAAATAACTATTTAAACAGAACCTCTATAAGGACTTTATGACAATGAGAAGCTTCTCTTTTTTGATATATAATTTCAAAACTTCAAAAAGCAATTAGATTTTAATTATCTGTGATTAATTTATTTTGAATGTTGGAGCTATGCATGTGGTGGGGGATAGGAGATTTCTTCAAGAGTCTTCTTCTATAATCATCTAGCTCATTGAATACATGTATTAAAATTAACAGGACTGATTTGTAGTTACTATTGTGATTAAGTATTTACTAAAAAGTTCATTGATTATATTTCTCTTTGGTACTGAAGTGGCCACTCCATCTCAGCAGTGTCACCCAATGCCTGAAAAAGGTGCTTGTACCCAAAAGCTTGCAAAGAACTTTTCCCCAACTATTCAGTTGGTCTAATAAAAGCTATCAAATCTATCCAAAGAACCTTGCCCACTTGATCTCAGCTAATTATTATTTAAGGATGGGGAGATGGTAACCTATATCAGGGAATTCTGTGGTTCTGTGGTTCTGTCAGTTCTCGTTTTTGTGGAAAGTTTGGAAGTATTGTTAAATTGGTTATTATTATTGGATGTCAGTCTTTTATTATGCCTGCCATCCTGCCCTCACTTATAGATAAATGGCATTTAAGGATAGGGAAGATTTTTTCTTGTGCTACATATTAGTTCCAGTGTTGATGAGTTAGATTCCCTTGTATATTCCATATCCAATTATAGAGATAGAAGAAAATGAGCCATGATAGGAAGTGAGTGCTAAGAGGAGGGAGAGGTCACTTGCTACTCAGCACTGATTAAAGCATTTTTTATTTACGCCCTATCTTAGTGCATTGGTCCTTCTAATAGTATCGTCTCTTTAGAAGCCTGCTATACTTTATGCCTGAAAAGTCAACTGCATTGCAATAATTTTCCTGACAGATAAATTGCTCTTGTGGGTGGCCTTTTTTGCAAAATGAATACAGCTGTAGCCAAATCAAAAAGGCCAAAGTGCAACTGGAGTTGCAGCTAACAAGGAATGTGAAGGGTAACAAAAAGAGTTCCTACAAGTATGTCAGCAACAACAGGAGGATCAAGGAAAGCATAGGTCCCTTACTAATTTGGGGAATCAGCCTAGTGACAGACGATGCAGAAAAGGCAAAAGTACTTCAGACTTCATAGGCAAGGTCAGCTCCCAGACTAGTGCAGCTGGCAGAACAGTTTGGGGAAGAGATGAGTAGCCAATGGTCATGAAAGAGCAGTTAGGGAGTGTTTAGAAAAGGTGGACATGTACAAGTTCCTTGGGCCAGATGAGATGCATCCAGGGCTACTGAGGGAGTTGGGTGATGTGATTACAGAACCATTTACCATTAACTTTGAAAACTTGTGGTTACTGGGAGAGGTCCCAGATGATTGGAAAAGGGCAAATATAGTGCCCATCTTGAAGAAGGAGGATCCAGGGAACTCAGACCAGTCAGCCTCACTTCAGTCCCTGGAAGAATCAAGGAGCAGGTCCTCAAGGAATCCATTTCTAAGTATCTGGAGGAGAAGAAGCTCATTAGGAGCAGTCAGAATGGATTCACTAAGGGCAAGTCATGATTGACTTCTATGATGAGCTGACTGGTTCTGTATATGTGGGAAGAGCAGTGGATGTGGTATACCTTGACTTTAGCAAGGCTTTTGATATGGTCTCCCACAACATTTTCATAAGCAAGCTAAGGAAGTATGAGTTGGATGATTAGATTGTAAAGTGGACAGAAAACTTGCTGGATTGTTGAGTTGAAAGGTTTGCAATCAACGGCTTGATGTCTAGTTGGCAGCCAGTATCAAGTGGAGTACCTGAGGAGTTGGTCCTAGGGCTGGTTTTGTTCAATATCTTCATTAGTTCCCTCAGCAACTGTACTCTCAGGAAGTTTGCACATGACACCAAGTTGAAGGGAATAGTAGATACACTGGAAGGTAGGGCTAGGATTCAGAGACTTCAAAAGTTTGGAGGATTGAACCAAAAGAAATCTTCTAAGGCTCAATAAAGATAAGTGCAAAGTCCTGAACTTAGGATAGAACTGTTCCCCTAAGGACCAGAGGGTATCTGGTTCTTTTCCCAAATGAGAAGAGAGCAAACAGCAGGATTGATATTGCCTTAAAGTACTGCCTTCAGTTTCTCCAACCGAGGACCTATTCATTCCCTCCAACCAAGGACCTATTCTGTTAAGTCTTTAATAAATGAGTTTTATTGAACATTATAAAGTGTTTACGCCAAGTATGCATATAGATACACTCTCAGCGGTTTCAGTAATCATAGCAAGATACAATCTTAGCAAGCAAGTAATTGTATATTACCAGTCCTAATAATACACAACTCAAGAGCTGGTTAGGCTTCTAGATTCCTTGAAGATTCCTTGAAGAGAGATCAGGTGACTTCAGTTTTCGGGCATCATCAGGGTGGGGAAAAGGAGGAGGGTTCTTTTGTTCAAGTAGTAATAATTATACTTCTCTAGTCATGTAGCAGGCAATTAGATATTTTGTTTGTTTGTTTTTCATCAGCAACCTGAATTATGTCTCTCCTTTATTGCTATTTTTTTCTTCTCTGCTTGGTACCAGGAGCCATCTGCTCCAGACATGGGTGGAATGCAACATAACAAAACCTTTTATTCATAAGAAGCCACTATCATCAGACTCTTGCAGAAAAAGAAGCTGCATCAGACCCTTTTTGTCTGTAGAGAGCAGGTCATATAATCGCATAAGTCCATGAATGCACTCTTAGCCTACTTATGTCAAGGCTACTTTATGGTTTGAAGGTCTAAGGGACCATTTCAGTCCTGTCAATTGTCAAGAGACTGAAATGTCTCTACAGAACAATCCTGTGCACCCATCCAAGCTGGGGACCTATTGGCTAAGCAGCAGCTCTGCAGAAAAAGACCAGTAGATTACAGTGGACAATATGCTGAAAATGAGTCAACACTGTCCTCTTGTTGCAAAGAAGGCTACCAGGATACTGGGCTGCATTAGTAGAAGGGTTGCTGGCAGATTGAGGGAAGTGATTATTCTCCTCTGTTAGCCCCTGCCACGTGCGGGTGCCCACACCCCCCACCCTGCAAGGCCCCCCCCCCACGCAGGAGCTAGGAGTGCCCGCCAGCTGTGGGGCACCAGGCGGTGAGGCACGCTGTCACAGGGAGCCCATAGGGCAGCAGGCAGTTGGGTGTGGGCAGCACCTGCCAGCTGAAACACATGGTGACGGTGCAGGGTTCACCTCCCATGTCCACTCCCCATGCAGCACCCTGTGGCTGCACACCACGCACCCTCCACCACACCCCAGGGTCACCCTGATGCTTCCCCCATGTGGCCACTCCCCATGCCATGCCCTGTGGCCATGTACCACCCCCCAAATGCCACAACCTGCACACTCTGTGCCACACCCTGGGGCCACTCTCTGCACCACACAACCGCAGCCAGCAGGCGCTCCCTGTGCAGTGACCACTCCCTGTGCCATGCCCCATGGCCATGTGACACCCCTTTGCAATCGCACACCACATAGTCCCAATGTGCCCTGCACCACTTCCCAGGGCCGCTCCCCACACCATGTGGTCAGAGCCTGCAGATGCTTCCCCTGCTGGGGCCGCTCCCTGTGCCACACCCCATGGCCACTTGCCACCCCGCTGTGCAGCCATATGCCATGTCCCGCCATGTGCCCTGCATCATGCAGCTGGAGCCACTTCCCACACCATGCAGCTGCAGCCAGCAGGCACTCCCCATGCCATGGCCATTTCCTATACCACTCCCCACCCCAGCCCCACAGTCATGTGCCACCGCCCCATGCAGCTGTGTACTGTGCCCTCCTCATGTGCCCTATGCTACACCCTGGGGTTGCTCCACATACCATGCAGCTGTTGAGCACTTCCCACACCATTGCTGTCCTCCACGCCATGCAGCCACATGCTACCCCACCCCCACGTAGCCATGCACCACACTCCCTCATGCATGGAGCAGTTGGGAGGGAGGGTGAAGTGGGGAATGACCCAGAGCAGTGGCAGGGGAATGGGGAGCGGGGCTGGACCTGGAGCAGCAGGAGAAGGGCACATCCCTGGCCTCCCCCCCTCCAGCCCTGTCATTCATGATGGGCATTTTGCTAGTACAGTAATAAAGATAGAAGACATCTTTTCAACATCTATTCATTGGCAAAAGATAAGACAGGGATTGACATTTAATATTAATTTTGCACATTTACACAATTGATGGTAGCATTCTAGCTGTACATCTTCAGTTCCTACTTATATGAATAATTTATTTCCTCATATATTTGTTCAGAAAGTTGCATAAAAGCACATCAATGTGAAAGCTTAATGTTATATTCCAAAAACAAGTGCCAAAATAACTTTTGCTGCACAAAAAGAGCCATAAACAATGCCATATTTTCAGGCTTATTTGCTATATTTTGTTGCATACCACGCTCCTCCCCTTCATAAAACATGCACCCTGTCTCAAAGGGAATGTTTCTTGAAGGGAGACTATTGACTTCTAGAACCATTGACCATTGAGAAGGCAGAATGAAGGTAAAGCCTTCCTTTTCCAGAATTCATGGCTGAATCCTGACTTCAATGCCCCTGGTACACAATGAATTTCTGGCATGACTAACATGTTAAATGTGCCATAAATAGCAACATGCTACATGTTTATTATAGTTATGGTGCCATAAAATGGCAAAGCAACCATAAAATGTTGCACAAAAACTGTGTAAAATCTTTGTGTCTGGTACATATGGTGCCATAAATTGGATGTGTGGCATGCCCAATCATCCCAATGCTGACAATTATCTGATTGTTGGCTTTGGAACCTGGGCAGCATCTAGTCTGAAATCTGGCTGCATGCTGCCCTGGTCTCAATGCTGACAATCACTGATTGTCTTCAGTGGGATGCAAGCTTGCTGGGACCTGGCATCTTAAAGATATTTGTCCTGCAGGTCACATTCTCTAAGGCTCTTTAAGGTGTTGAGTCCTAGTCAGCTCTGGGATTTGCAGCACAGCTCTCCTCTGCCTGATCCTCAAGCTTGGCTAGGGGGCAGCCTTGTGTCCAAACGCTGGATTTTGATGCTCAGCTGGTCCGGGACACAATTGCCCCCTGCCCAATTTGCGGGATCCAGCAGGGGCATCTCTTGCTGCCCCCCCATTCAATCCCCAGAAGCAGCCCCAGGTTTCAGGTCCAGGATGCTGGGTGCCTCTTTAAAAATGGGTGCACAGCTGAGCATGGGGGAGCTTCTATTATCCCCTGATTGCACATCCCAATTTAAGATGTGGCCAACAGGAGTAGTGGAAAATGAAGGACCTCCCCTATCCCCAGATGCACCGTGGAGAGTACCATGAGCCTGACACTGGGGAACCTCTCCCCAGTGTTGTTCTTAAGACCCCCAGGGAGCTTTAAACTTTAAAACTGCTTTTTAAAGGTACATGGATGTCATTATCTATACACCAACATCCCACACCAGGATGGCATCCAAGCCTGCCTCAAATATCTAACAGAACTAAATTACAACTCAGAGTACAGACCTCAGGGTATCACTGGACTCATATACGTCATCCTTACACACAACAATTTCAGTTTCAACAACCAACATTTCCTCCAGACCATGGGCACAGCTATGGGCACCAAAATGCCCTCACAATATGCCAACCTTTATATGGCCCACCTAGAAGAAGACTTCCTCAAGAAATTCACCATCAAACCCTTGTTATACCTGAAATACATAGATGACATCTTCATCATTTGGACTGGAACCCTGCAGTCTCTTACTGATTTCCACCATAAAAATCACCAATCATCACCCCTCCCTGAGACTATTGCTTGAATACTGTAACAACAGTAATTTTTTTTTTTTTTGGACACCATGATCAGTATCCAAGATGGTAAAATTCAACACACTATATATAAGAAACCCATGGACCATCATGCATGTATATCTACACAGAACTAGCAATTACCCTGAACACACTAAGAAAGCTGTAATCTACAGCCCAGCTCCCCAATACCACTGAATTTGCAGCAAGGAGAATATCTCTGACTGCCACCTCACGAATCTCAAAAGGGCCTTCAGCCAGCAAGGGCATTCCTCCAGAAAGATAGATCATACTTTGAAAGCACCACACGGATACCATGTGAAGATTTGCTGCAGTACAAAAAGAAAATCCTCACAAACCACACACCATAGTTATGACATATCACCCTTCCTTGGAATCTACATGGAAAATCCTCAAATAATTGCAACCCATAATAGAAGAAGACCCCTCTCTTAAAGAGATCTTTCCAGAACCACCCATCCTAGCCTTCAAACAAGCACCGAATCTCACTAACCTCATCACCAGAAGCAAACTCCCTATGATGCAAACCACACCGAATGGATCCAGACCATGCCAGGACAAGAAATGCAAAACCTGCCACCACGTCTCCACTACACCCCCCAACAGAACCGACACCATTCCTGGATCTTACAGCTGAATCCCCCAGAAATATAATATCTCATCCAGTGCACCAGATTCCCTGATGGAAAGTATGTAGGAGAAACGAAACAATACCTGGGTACCAAAATGAATGCACACCGGAAATCCATCAAAGACAAGAACAGCCAACTACCTGTGGAGGCACACTTCTCACAGGACAGTCACTCCCTTTCCAATCTCTCAGTTCTAATTCTCAAAGGGAACTTACAAAGCACCTTCTGTAAATGATCCTATGAACTTCACTTCACAAATCTATTGGATACAAAAAATCATGGATTCAGTCTAGACATTGGTTTTATGACACGTTACAACCTGCCTGACATCTGATTCAACAGGTACCTGCCTGACCTGAACTCTTACATTCTTCTTTCCCTATACCTTTTCTCCCCTTCCCTGCCCTAGTTTTCTGCCCTTTGACTCACTGATTTCTTACTATTTGCTTCTTCACTGAGAGCCTCTTTCTTACTGTCTATATTTACCTTTGTAATGTTTCCCTTTGGCCGGTCTCTTCTCCCTCCCTCCTCTGCTTTACCTTTTGTTTCTCTTTTTTACTTATTTTAAGTGACACTACATCCTCTGACACTTTGAGCTTCTCTTGTTCCTGTTTTCCTGATCTCCAACTATTTTTTAGCACCGACAGCCTTTTTCACCCTGTTTTCTTTCACTGTAATGTCTCCCTGTAGCCTGGTTTCCCTGGCTCTCTTCCCCCTCCCCTCTCTGATTTACCTTTTGTCTTTCTAATTTCTGCCTATTTACATTCTCACTGACACTTTGCCACACTTTTAGCTTCTCTCATTTTATTTCTTGCAGTCTCAGACTAGCAGAGACTCCCTATGCCTGAAGAAGGGTGACTGTGCCTGAAAGCTTGCTAAGAACTTTTCCCCTACTACTCAGTTGATCTAATAAAAGATATTACATCTACCCAAGGAACCTTGCCTGCCCTTTTAAAGGTGTCCTGAACTTAACCTCAGGTGAAAGCCCCAGATATCAGGAGCCTGCATCTTTAAAAAGCAGGTGTGAATTTGGGAACCCCAACTAGTTTTTTTATGTTCTTGGGCCTTGTGGCTGTGGCACCTGGGAAGTCGGGAGCTCCTGGCTTCCCAGATTCTGTTTCCATGTGCATGGACAATGCAGCTGGGGAGTGGGGAGGTTTTTTAGTTCAGAATCACATTTAGTTGGGAAATGAACATTTTCAATAGTTTGTTAAGGATTGCTATTGACACTGAGCATGCTTACAATGTACGTTAAGCTCTACAGACAATGTTTTGTTTTCTGTTAAAGCTCACAGCCATTGAAGTAATGCAAGTTTTATTCCCTTTCTTTGGTGTAATACTCTATATTTGTTGTTTTAGAAGTCAAGAGGATCAAATTCAGAAAACTGTAGATTTTTTTCAATCTTTTGACCAAAGACCAAACTGTCTGTGACCTCTATAAGTTTACTTCTACCACAGTTTTTTAAACAATAGATGTCATAGCTAAACTTCATTTTATAGAATCACACAAGATAACAAGAGACCCAATGAAAATAAGTAACCAAACTATGTGGCAGCATCTTTGCTATACTTAAAATGATATTTTATGTGGAATTTGGCACATAGATACATCTTTTTTTTCAAGGGACCAGGCAGAAAGTGGGTTTCTTAACCATGCTGTTGTTACTTCACATAAATAGTCCCTTTTAAGTAAGTGGAAATTTTTTTGTGGGTAATTGTTAGGTGGAGTAAGGGTCTATAGTCTAAGCTTGTGTAATTCATTCTCTGTGTTAATCTAAACATCTCTAAAAAGTTGTTACTTAAAATTGAAGTGAATAAATGGAAAAAACCCCCACATAGAATTAAAGATAACTGTAATAACATTCATTTTATTTATATAAACATTATTATAACCTTTTCAGGGTGCATAATTCTTTATTACTGGAAGGGGCAGGTTATATCAAACAAAACTGAGCCTTATGAGGGCTTTATTTACTCCCTATTATATAAATACATGATGTTTCCAGCTGCTTCATCGACAATGTCACTACCATGCAGAGTGTCATAAATTTGCTATCAGAAATATAGAACCGCTTATTTATTGTTTCAAATTAATTTGTGATTTTGCCCTTTTCTTTTTCATGGTATTTCCAGTATCTCTCCCCTTTAAAATGACAATCATCTTCTTTAAGGACTGTACTGCAAAAGCACTTGAAGCTAAGTCTAACACTTGGTTAATAAAGCATTACTTGGCTGTACACTTGGGATGTTATTTTTGGTGTGTTTTAAAGCAGCCTTCAAGACATGGAATGGGAATATATAAAGTCAGCTTGTGTTAACAGTAATTTTGGACAGAGTACAACAATCCAAATTTGTCATATATTCCTGATATTGGTTTAAACTCTCCAGTTATACCATGTACACGTTGGCAGTGTATTGTTTCTGCTTGCATTCTGCCATGCCAGTAGATTTTGGAGATAAATGTCTTTGGAAAATGGCTATACACTCTGTATAGCTGTTTTCCTTTTCTTTGGCCTCACTTATCCGTTGTATGTAACCATCTTTAAGATTTAATTGTTGCATAGCTAATAATGGATGGCACCATTATTAGCTACTATACTACTCTTAATAAGAAATTGCTGTAGTGTTTAATGAAGGTAAGTCAATTCTGGCACTTTATAGGTGTCTATACGTATAATACATGAAGCCATTTGGGGGTAGAAGGTGAGAGAGGAAGAATATAAGCAGAAGAATACAAGACTTTATTGTAATGTGACAGAGACACCTGAATCAGACAGGTTTGGAGTTTGCCAAGCTGAAGGAGAAACCTCAGGTGAAGGCTTTGGAACTTGCCTGGAGGAAAGGAGGGGGACATGAGGAAGGCTAGTGGAGTTTGCTGGGATTGGGTTTGGGTTGGAAAGAGAAAAACTAGGGAGTAGGAAGGCAAGGATTGAACATACTGAGGGAAACATGGAATCAAATTTAAGCTAGGAGAGGCAGTAAAGAGTTGAAGAAAGTGGGGGCAAATGGTTGGGTAGCATTAGGTACAGAGTGAACAGGGAAAAGGAAAAGAAGGATGTCAAGCTAAGGGCTATGAGGAAAATGAATGATATGAAGCCTATGAACAATGTACTGGAATAATAGTGCTTGTGTACATCCCATAACTTGGGATAGCTGTAGAAACACCATTTAATAGAGCTTTATTGATTTTGTTTAATAATCCCTTACATCAGATGCATATCAAATTACAATTTTACAAATTAAATGTACAGAACAGTGCTAGGCATGTTAATAAGGAATGCATGGGGAGGGGGAATGTATGAGGGATATAATAATGGTGGATCATGAAATATAATATTGTTTGGTAGTTATGAATTAGGTATGTTCCTCTTTGGCCTGTGGAAATAAGACTGAGATGAGAGTCAATGATGCAAGAAATGCTTGGTGTGTGGGAATGGGATTGTGATACACACAGCTTTATAGGGGCAGGGGGTCCTTCCAGTGACTCAAGGCTCTGGTAGGTACTAGAAATACTTTGATAGCAATTTCTTTTATTGACCATGCATGTGTTGTTTGTAATTTTTAAGAACCTGAGCATTTGAAAGGAATGCACAAGATACATTTCAGTGTTTTTATTCGTGTTGGCTTTTATCTATTTTTTATTTTGTTACGGATCAATGGCAAATAAAAAGAACTGAATAGACAATAGAATTTGTTTGAAGTATAATCCTGCTGTTTGATGGCCCAGTTCATCTGATTGCTGAGTTTCAGACCCTTTAACACTGTGCATGTGTCCCTCATACTTTCTAGCAATTGCATTTTAATTATGGAGATTTGTATAACTGGATGGAGTGAACAGTAGGTTTGAAATTAGGGAGCTTTCTGAATCAACTCTCCATTAAAAGCCAAATTCTGCTTTTTCATATATACTGCAGTTGGATTGCTACAAAAATGTTTCCATTAACATTTTTCAGTATTCATGTTAAGGCTGTGATTGCTGCTGAAATGTAAATTATGCATAAAGGATAGTGGTAAAATTTTTAAAGGTGACAATTGCATAGTATTCTAGGCTATAAGCCTGTTCTAGGCTATAATCACACCTGAATGTGAAGGTCATAGAGGGAAAGTATATCCCTTAAGTGCACTAGCCTCAGGCACCTAAAGGTCTGCCAAGACTAGTTCAAGAATATTTAGATGGGTCTGAATATTAGTGTACAAATGATTTTTCTTAGTAGAATTTTTGAGATGATGATATGTTATGTATAAGATATTTTAGAGTCTGCTTAGGGCAAGCCACAGCTGGCTTGCATGTGTATATGCAGATCCAGGGGCTATATATTTCTGCTCCTACAGAGACTGCAGTCACAGAGCCAGATTGTTGCCTGCTTGTGGGTGTAAGAAAAATCATCTTGCGCTAACCTTTTTATTTCCCATTATTCCCAGTACAGGCCCTGTTTACTTAGGCTTTGTGCAGTGAGCAGTGAATTCTACCCACAGTTAAATGGCTGTTTATCCAACTGTGAATTCTAGGTTACATTTCTTGGAGATACTGTTGAGTATTAAGAAATACACAGAATTTAAATATGAAGTAACGGTTTGATTTTTTTCCCCTTAGAGCTACACTGCTGTGATTCAATCTGAAAGCTTCATTTTGCATTTATCTTTTAACTAGCATTTCGGACTTTTACAAAATAAAAGCCCTGTAGTACAAAAGAGATCAGTACTTTAACATTTTATTTTTAAACTATAAAAATTATGAAAAGAAAATCCCTTGAACATCTAACATTAGTGAGAAATCCCAGCTTTCTATTCTGCTTTGGTAGTTAATCAGGGACAAATCAACTAAAGTATTCTAGAGTCTTACAGAATTTCTGCATTTTGAATGGGCCCTTGAGTTAAAAGAAAACAGATATCGTGTGGAGAGTTTACAAATATTATAGCATTAACAATTTACAAAACATGGCTTATTTGCATAAGGATCTTCTGTTTTTTTATGACCTAAACCATAAGGGGAAGCACCTACCATTAATCAGAGTATCTATTTTTGTAAGTCTTTGTATTCTGAAATACTGTACATTAAGAGAAGCTAGCAGGATGGCAATGCTTACTGCAGTTTTTTTGAAGTTTCATCTTGTAAAGAGATAAATAAAAAATACAGTAAAAAGTTTTAAAGTTGTTTATGTCATTACAAGACTTAGTTTTAAATTCCTAGTAGAAAGATGCAGGGCTCCTGGATCAGCTCTCATGGGTCAAATTGCAAGACTAGAACTTAGATACAAAGTTTAAGATTACCTCATATTTAAGTCCTGGTGTTTAAAAAATATTTTAAATATTTTGTATACACACTCAATTTCTCATTCCTTCTTACCAGGCTGCATTTTAAAAACACTTCCGGAAGTGGAAGTTTCACATGGTTTATTTTGGAATCAATGACTTTTGATTGTTCAGTGAGCTTATATAACGTAATATACCTTATACAAGGCACAAGAAGAGACTTTAAGCATGAATCTCTGAACCTTTTGTAGCCACTTACCCCCATACACAATGAGTGCACAGTTGTTAGAAAATCCTATTACTTTAATTTGCTACTGTTATATGTCCACTTTACACTTGTGGAAAATGATTCTATAAGGGGCAAGAAACAGCAGATCTTCAAACAGTAAATCTCGTGTATTTCTAATAATCTGCTAAGTTGACGTATCACTAAAATAGTGCCTGCTTTTCAAAAATGTGTCTTGTGGTAAATACAAATATACTGAGATATTGTTCACACAAAATCAAACCAACCCAAGCCAAACCAGAAAAACTCCCACCGAATCCTTACAACGCATAATTTTCAGTATAGCTCTAACTTACCATATGTTGTATTCTAGTGCCCCTTTTAATGAGAGTTGTAAAGATTTGTTTGAAGGAAATAAGAAAATGGACTCAGATTCTCTTTACTTCACTGAAAATCAATGGTCTTGCTAAAATCACAGTCAATAAAAATTATACGTTATGGAGTAGTTTTGTAATTTGCTATTACAACAGTGTCATCTGCACATTTTCCTAATCTACTCCTGGGTGCAAAAAACAATCATCACATTCATTTTTTTTCTTTAATGGGAAAAGAAAATAGTTACAGACAAGTGGGAATGGCTCTTAATTGGCAATTTGGCTTACTTGGAAAGAATTCAGTACTTCAACATTTCCAAAAGGATGCACCTGGGTAATGTGTTTGCCGTAACTTAAAAGCTTTTGGTTTTGGTCCCTATATTAGTAGCAGACCCTCTGTCACTTTAATGAGATTTAACCCTTAAGTGACATTCAGTAGTACCTCACTCTTTGAGTAGACATGAGTTCAATGTACTGTTTGAAGAGTAAGAGTATTCAAATCTAATCCATAATATTTAATTTAGGCATCTGAAATACCAAGAGCTCCTAAAAGCAACTATAAGAATGCTTTTCTGTAATGCCCTCTGTTGTAGGGGCTATGGCAGGAAGGAGGACTTGGCATTGTGCTAGTTTAAGAATAAATCTAAGCCCAAGGTTTTCAAGATAAGAGTGTCTATGTAAGTGAGCTGATTTTTCAAAAATGCTGTACACCCAGTAGTTGCCACTTGGATCAGTTGGGAACACACTTGAAAATCAATTCACTTAAAAACCTGTTCAGGACTTATGGTCTACTTTAGACTTCTAGTTTGGAAAATCTTAACTAAAGTACTTGGAAATATTGGAGAGAAAGCATCTGTGCATGCAACCTGTAATGACCTTGTAATCACATTCATAAAGTCCCCCAGAAAAAGTTTCCTTAATTTAACACTGGGCACAGGATTTTATTTGATGCTAGGAAACTAATATTATTCCCAAAGCTGATTTTCCTCCATTAATTTCATAGGAGGTTAGAAGCTAGATTCAATTTAGGTGTATTAATTTAGGCATTTTTATGAGACTTAGGCTGGAGTTGGACTTGCAGGGGACTTTTACACGTGCTCGTTGGGTGGTGCTCCAAGAGCTGCTCTAATTAAAGTGCCGCCACATCTCATGTGTCAATATCCCCGTGATTCAAAATGGTGGTGGAAGCACCTTATTAAAGCTTGTTCGATGAGTTTTAGTTCAAGCACCCCACTGTCATTTTTGAGCATGGGGACGCTGATACACGAGACACAGGAGGCTGCTGGAGCACGGTAGTTACTATGTTCCTACAGACTCGATTGAGTCTGCTCTGACATGCTGGAAATCCAGGGCATTTGAGGAGCCTCTGCGCTCATGTATAAGTGCCTACAAGTTCCACGTCATGACTGAAAGTGATCTGGCACCAGCAATATAAAAACTCATTCCACATCTCCATTTGGGAATTCAGCAGCCCTACCCAGTGATGCCCGTTTGCTTGTTATCTCTTTTCTTGTAATCCCTCACACCATCAGAAGCTAAAAAATGTTGCAGACAAGACTTAATCTATGAAATTTGGGGTATGGTGAGGTTAGAGGGAGGTTAGATCAAGGTGAAAATGGCCACCTGATCAAAGGTAAGGCAGGATGGGGGGTTAGGAGAGGGGGCTTTGGGGACTCATGGGGGCAAGCAGGGTCTGTGGGAGGGGCTTGGGGGATCAGGGAGGCAGGCAGGTTGTACAGGGAGGCTTGGGGGGGTTGGTGGGGATAACAGGGTCCTCAGGGGTGGGAGTTGATGGGGTTCAGGAGGGTTTGGTGGGGTAATGGGGGCCAGCAATGTCCATGAGGAGGCTTGGAAGGCTGGGGGGCTCCCCCCATTACCATTACCCTATTTTTAGCCCCTGACCCACCACCCCCAGATGAACACCCCTTGCTGGTGAATCAACCCTCCTGACCCCACCTGTCCTTCCCCCATCCCTGATTTACTTTGATTGGTTTCTGGTACTGGGACCAGTTTGCAGGATGGAGGGTTTCATAGGCTTAGTGTGGGGTAGGGGTGGCTGGTTTGCAGGGGTGGCAAATTTCCGTCTGGAAGTAAAGTGTGGGGCCAAGTGCTAGGTGGGGAATAGGAAAAGCGCAGCCCTGCGTTCAGCGGCTGGGCTTTTGTAGCCCTGGGAGCTGCACTGGACACTGTATAGAAGTTCAGTTAAATCAGTCTCACCTGACCTGATCTAAGTTAGACTACCTCTGAGGCACAGTTAACTTAGATCAGGTCAGCCATTTTTAGACTAATCTAAACTTCCTGAATTTTTGTACAGTTCAGACATAGATCAATCTAACTAGGGATCTAAGTGTACCGTCCTCACCTAGGTGAACTAAGTTAGATCAGGTGGCCATTTTAAAGGGATCTAACCTCCCCAGGTGTCTGTGTGTACCGTTGAGGTAGAAGGCATGGAGACAAAGTGAAATATATAAACAAATGAAGTGTCTAAGGGAGCTCTGATATATGACCTAGATATCTGATCCATAACACTTGCTATGACATGCCCTAGCCTTGGATGCAGCCTGGCTGTGCCTTTGAGAAACACTTATGGGGTGCTTCCACACTTCTGGGATGCCCTTCTGCCCCAAACTGCTCTCTGCTGCTTTCTGCTTGATCACTGAGAACCAGCTGAGATATACCAGAGGCCAGCTTCTTAGTTTGTGGTGCCTTAGCGCTATCTGTCTCCACCAGGCCTTCCCAGCCTTTAGCAGGTGGGATTTTGTTAACTAGAGGGATTGCGCTCTCTGAAAAAATAGATCCCCCTTGATGTAGAATGGGCAAGCCTACATTGTCATATACTCCGGAATCACAAGCATCACTGACATCAAGTAGTTTGTAAAAAGACAGCAAAAAGGGGTTATTATAAAAAACAAGAGGTGCTACTTAACGGTCAGGGCATCTAGGATCTGAAACCAACTTCCAAGAGAAGTGGTGCTGGCTCCTACCCTGGGGGTCTTTAAGAGGAGGTTAGATGAACACCTTGCTGGGGTCGTTTGACCCCAGTACTCTTTCCTGCCATGGCAGGAGTTCGGACTAGATGATCTAGTCAGGTCCCTTCCGACCCTAGAAACTAGGAAACTAGGAAACTGTAAGAACAAACATAAGAAATAAGTAACCATATGCTGAGGTACACAAAGAGGTATCAGAATAAACAAACACAAAAAGTATCAGAACAATAACCTATTCTTATCCTGTAACTTAAATCCAAGGATACCGTACTTAGCCCACTTTAACAAGTTAAAAAGCAGATCTTGCCTCTGACCAGTCTGTCAAGGCCTTCTGGAAGTTCTCCTGTCAGCTGCTTTACTCACACTGAGGCACTCTAGCCTCCCATGTACCTGGAAAGACTAAAAATAAAGCCATCCTCTCAAAGCATGTTTAAGTATAGTTGCCTATCTGGCTATTCATATACTACACTTCTTTTTTTATTCTAGAGGGGGCTCACACTATGCCAGTAACTTCCTGCCCCCCAAAGATGCATGTTTTTCAGATTTTTTTTCCCCAGATTTTCTTGGTCCTTTTAAAACTAGGGGATATGTACATCCTTTCAGACATGGAGATTCCGTAATGCAATTTACTGTCTCTGTCCTAATTTCTTCTCAGTGGGACATGTTCTCCCTGTTTCAAGAAGTTACTTATTCTATAGTTTTTTTTTCTTGTTAAAATGCAAATCAGTTATTTTATGGGAGGGTCTGTCCATGAGCACGTTCATGTTAGATGCTCATTACAGTTTTTCAGCTTTTCCTTGGGTGCCAAAGAAAACAATTCTTTTTAATCACTTGAAAGTCAGTATCATGTTGAACAATCCTGGTATTCATAGATTCATAGATGCTATTATAACATATGAGAAATACATTTTATATCAAGTACCACAATGCATATAAATATAAGGATTATAAGGCTACAGCTTGATGTTATGTATATGTATAGATTACACATGCCACATTAGCAAAACACATTCAAGACAACATATATGATACTGTACCCCACAAACCACCAGTTTGTGACACTTGCTTCCTTTGCAGCTGATATTATGAATAAACATGCATATATCAACATCTCTTCTTGGTTTTTTGGCTAAGATCAAGCTTGACTAGGAACACTCACACTTTTATGCCTCCAGACCTGGGATCTGCATGTAAGATGCCTGATTGAATATGGGGAGTATGTGAACTCTTGGGCCTATGGGTTTGGGAGGTAGGATGGTGGTCTCCTAAGCTGTATGGGCCATGGATATTTATAGCCATGGTTGTCTGATTTGGAAATTGTTTAAAAAGTGTGTGACCCCACTTAAGAGACAAAATACGCAGCTCTTTTCCCAAGGTGTATGCGGCACAGTATAATGTAGCACCTGCAGAAGAAGTGTTAGGTAGGGATGGAGGAGGGAAAGTACAGAACCAGGTAGTAGGAGGCAGAAATATAATTAGCAATTTTGGCACCCTTGGGGGAAGATACCATTGAACACCCCACCTGCCCTTTCTTCCATTAGTAAAAAAAAAAAAGAATCACTCATGCCTCAACGTGACCAGCTTGACCATATAGTGCAGAAGGCAATGAGATTATCCTTTGCAACATGTTACACAGAACAAATATTTTCAAAAGCTTCTTGAGAGCTAATAGAGACTGGGGCTGAGAATTCCCAGCTGGCTGTGCAGCAGCTGTAATTGATGAAGGAATGGAGCTGATTTCATAATTAAAATGACTAGGACAACAGGGGGCAAATGTGCCACATATTAGTGCAGCACCCTTCCTAAGTGCAACTCTGATCCCCTTCTTTTATCAAGCTACTGCTCTGTTTTCTGCTCCCTACTCTGTGCTCCCTACCCAACTGCTGCTGGGCTGTGTGCCCGTTTCCCAATAATCTCTGCATGCCACACATACAGGCTGTCTGTACTTCTTGTGACACTGGTGTCACATGTTGGCCACTCTTGAACTAGGATACTCATGAATCTCTGACAGGAAAACAGCTAATCTCTTCCAAGATTTGTTGCTGCTGCCTCGTGGAAGCTCTTCACACAAGGGCTGCTAATGCAGTGGGTTTGGCTCCCTGCCCTGCCCCTGCCCCTGCCTTGCTGGTGCTGTACAACTGCTGGAGTGTAGTGGCAGCTCTCTGGGAAGAGCTGTTCATGACTACCACAACCTGAAGTTAGGGCTGGGGGACAGCTCCCTGAGCTATGTGGCTGGTGCTGTGCCAGGACAGGGGACAGGACAGTTCCCAGCACTCTGCCTTACAGAAGGCTCCCAGCTTCCCACAGCCTGGGCAGTCTGCTCCAATAGCCAGAGATGGACCTGCTGCTCTCCGTGTGCCCTCCCTCCTGCGTGGAGGGCATCTGACTCCCTATTCACTATCTGCTCCTCCTGTGGTTGCTAGGAGTGAGGGACAGGTCCCAGCACACTGCCTGACCCATGCATGGAGGGAGCAGGAGAGAGGATCCCATCTCCCCACAGCCTGCCTACTTTTGTCGCAATAGCCATGGGGTGGAGCAGGTCTCTGTGCATGCTCCCTGCTGTACAAAAGACTCTGGCTCTATATGTACAGTCTTGTGCTCTCCGGGGGTCCCAGGGAACTGCTGTTTTGGTGCCCCTTCTTATCTTCTGCCCTTGGACAGCTGCCTCTCTTGCCCTCCTCCCCACTTAGTTGTGCTACTGATGGGAGGGCTCATTTGGCATGGTGTCGTTCCTTTGCTGCCTCCATTTCCTTTTGTTTTGTATCATAGCAATAAGTGATGCTGTAGCCATGATAATCCAGCAGTTATGCAAGATGCAAGGATTTTTGTGGTAATATTTTTTATGGGATCAACTGCCTGGGTAGAATAAAGTTAGATGGGCTTTCAAATACAAGACATTATTCATCAGATCTGAGGAAGGAAGCAAACAAACAGAGCAAGAGTAGAATAGTGAAAATGTGGGAGGAATTCTCAGGGGTAGCTGACAAACAATTAGCAGAAGAAAAGAAATTTATTATGGGAGATCAGGACACATCAAAAGAGGGGAAGGGGTCATTAATTCCTGTTATGTGTAGAAAGAAATTCAGGAATCAGGTAGATCATAGTGTGTCAGAAATCTGTATTGGTGTTCAGTTCTTGGTTCTTAGTATCTAGCCAGCTTATGAATTTTTGTTTCCAAGCTTACATTTTAAAGGTGTTTCATAGATTACCCTTGAGCTTGAGGCTAGTGAGATCAGAAAAGGAGAGGTTGTTTTGTGAAAAATGTGCTGCTATGGATGTATGTGTGTCTGTCATATTTTTCCCATGAGAGTTCTTTTCGGTGCATGGTTGCTGCTTAGTTTCTTCCACACCATTACCATGAGGGCACTTGGTGCATTGGATCAGGTATATTATACATTTCGGGAAAGGCATATGTGGGATCCATGGATTCTGATGGGTCTGTTGAGGGGGGTGTTGACTAGTAGTAGTGGAGATGTGCTGACTGAGTGATGAAGTATCTATTGCTAAGGCAAGACAGTTTCCCATTTGATATCTGTTGAGCAGTGGAGAATTTGATTCTGATGATGACTTGGGCAAGGTTGAGGGGTTGTTTGAAAGCCAGGATTGGGTAGGCTGACAATATTTCTCTCAAGGTCCAAACCTTCATATAGCCTGCAATTATTTCATTGTTCTAATCGATTCCAGGCTTGGGGTGGTTTGTAAGGACTATTGGTATGTGGGCCATTTTGTATCCCAACTTCTTAAAGGTTGCCAGAGGAGAGGGAATTTTTGTCTGATAATATCCTCCAAATACATGAAAATGAATTCCCATTGGCCAACCCCACAGTAACCTTTTAAAAAATAAAATGGGCAAAGGAGGAAATATATGATACTTAACCCATTGCCCTGATTTTGCCCCTTTGATGCCTGAGAGCATCTTGGTATCTATGCTGTACAGTTGTCATTTTGGGGGGCCTTATGAATGAAAAGTGTCATTGAGCTATCTGTCTCTTTTTGGCTCATAGTGAATCAATTCTCCTAGGGCTTTTACATTCAAGCAAAACATTCAACAGTTCCATGCACATCCTTTGTAATACTTCACAAGAGCTGTACTAAGCCACAGTTATTGTGTTCTTGTATGTTACTGTGTTTTTGTTCCACACTGAACTCCTCTAACAGAAATCTTGGAGTTTAAAAGAAAACCTTAACAAAGGGGGAATATTTATGTTGTCTAGAATAGGCTCTATGTAAGTTATTATTATATTATATTGACTTGGTTCTGCTTCAAAATGCACCTAAATGAATTATTTAAGGATGATACAAACAGAATTTGCCAATTGTTGTGTTTTAGTTTTAATTGAGCACAAAGAGAAAATCATAAACCCACCTGTGTCTTTCCTGTTAGCTTTACTTTTGTCAGTTTAGTTTTAATGCATCATATTGCTTTTCTTCCAAACTTACTTGAAAGAACCAGGGCTTCCCTCTGATGTATAAAATGATGGGAAGCAACAGTTTGAAACATTCATTCAAAGAGAAACATTCATGAGGGAAAGACAGGTATTGACTAGGATCCCCTATGGTGTAGTGGCCCTTCTACAGCACAAAATACACAAGTGTATTTCTGCACCCCCGGGAAAGCATGAATGAACACAGTTGACTATGGAGCAGAAAGGAAGAGGCATGGAACGGATACTCCTCATGGCATATTCTGGTTGCCCTTAGATACACATGGGAGGAAAAATGTTAAATCAAACTGAAGAACTGTATTAGCTTTCATTTTGGGTTTGGATAGACAAAGCATGTATACCAATTTCAAAAGTTTAGGACGAAGAGAAGTCTGGAGGTGCCAGAGATCTTTAGGCAAAACAAGAAAAAGAGATGGGGCTAGGTGAGCAAATTATAGAGAAAAAGAAACAGAGAGAGTTTTGTGTGTCATTCACAGAATATCATGAACACAGGAAGAGTCTAAATTCCAGATTATAACTTCCCATTAATAAAGTATTTCCAGAACTTAGAGGGTGGCTCTGGCTGAGCATCAAACAGAGAAGACTATTTTGTTCTCTGTTTGGTTTTACTTCTCTAGAGATTTGAAGTGTATTTAAATCTAAGCAGCTGTATCTGCAAATTAGAATCTGAAGAATTTGACTTGTCATCTGGGTGAAAACAAGGCTCTAGAATGTAGAGGGACTAACATGTCTTTGATCCTGACATATACCATTTTTCTGCCAATTTTGCTGTGATGATTTTACTCTTTGTGCAGATAACCACAAGTAGCACATAAGGGCAAAGAAAATCTGAATCTCTGCCAGGTACACAAAATGAACATTAATCAAGCCCATGTTGATATGGTAAACAAACACGTTCTGTATAACTATTATAAATTTTACACAGTAGTATACGTAGATTTACTTTGTATGCACTTCTATGTTTCTTGGTAATTGCCTGTCTTTACAGAAAGCATCTTCTGACATTTCTAGCTCTTGGAAACAAAGAATTTTATTTCTATGTTTGTACATGATTTACTACAATACAGATCAACATTTAATGTGTTAAATAATCATAATTTCAGGCATACCTATCATCACCATTCAGGTTACTGGAAACACTGTATTCATAACACTCAGTTAGAAGGTTTATAACCATGATATTGTCTGAGTTCAGGAGGTTAGCCTCAATACTCTTCTGAGGTCCGTTTCATCCCTAATTTCTCTGACTGTATTATAGTTCACAGGCATAAACAGTCAACCAGGGGTACTCAACCTCTGGCCCACGGGCCAAATATAGGCCACAGAACCATGGCATTTGATCGTTAGGACTCCCCATGGGTTGGTAAATTTGGCATAGGGGAGCAGGGTAAAATAATATTGCCACCCTTCCTGCTGCCAAATTCCCAAGCCCTGTCCCCCTGAGTTGGGAGCAGGCTACACACCTTCCCCAGCACAGCTCAATGGAGGTGTGACAGGACCCCTTCCCTCCATGTGGCTGGCTTGGGGCTGGGCCATACACCTCCCTACCCCCACCCCTCCCGCACAGTTGAATTGGGGCTTGGCCACACCCCTTTCCCCTTGCATGACTGGATGCTGGCAGAGCCATACCATTTCC
>NW_017728994.1:75499990-75505134 GCF_001723915.1 Gavialis gangeticus | reverse complement strand
TTCCCCCCCCCCCCCCCAGATCAGGGCCTGGCCATGCCCTCTTTCCCCTGTCCTGGGACTGGGTTGAAGCCAAGACAAGCACGCTTCCTCACATAGCTGGATTGGGGCCAAGCTGCTTCCCAATCTGTTCGACACAGCTGGATGAGACCCCACTGCACCTACCCCAGGCACTGGATTAGGACCACTGACCAGATCTGGCCCACAAACAGACCAGACATTGCCCATCCAGCCCACCAGGCAAAAAGGTTAAGCACCACTGTCCTAAATAATTCCACCCTAGGATACAGTTAGCCAAAAGCCAAATTATTTCCCACACGTTGGATGTTTAAATGGACTTAGGCAAATAAGTGCCTTTTGTAACACATTGTCACTTGACCTTTAAGTCACCAAGAAACAGTGAGGGGGAGGAGGACCCACCCACCTTCTATATTAACAAGCAGAGTGGAAAAGAATCACACTCAGGCACGTAGGTCCACTTATGCACCTAATAAATGGAATAGTATCTGGCCCTCACCACACACTTTCTAGGCTATGGCTTGTCTAGTTAAATGTATCAAGCACATAATTCATCATTGGTTCAAGACCACTGATTGCATCCATGGTGAAAGCTGAGATATAGATAGTTCTGGAGTAAACCCCTGTGTCATCTAACCCAGTAAATTTTGGATTCATATTTTCCCACTTCGAATGTAACTTCAGTAATTTCTAAGTTTCTGTTAAGAATTTCAAGAGAATGTTCCCAGGGCAATTGTATTACTTCCCAGAATCATATACTGGACTTTTAAGACTTTAGCTCTCAGAGTAGAAATGTAGAAATGTTTACTTATATTTAGAAAAGAAAATACGGTTAAGTGTGCATAGATTTTAGTATGAAAATAGCAAAATTTTCACTTGTGGGAATGGGAAATCTTTGCATTTTAACATATACAGAGATGTACATAATTTGTCCAGGGAAAATGATGTGCTCTTATACTAAGAAACATCCAAAGAACTGTCATGTTCACAAAAGTGACTGGCATCAGGTGTTCTGTTCTTACAAAAGGCTGGCATTTGCTCAACATTTCTTTTGTTCTTGTAGGTGGCAATCAGTTGACTACATGTTATAAGTAATGGCATTGACAAAAGAAGGTATTTATGTTTAATGCCACTCATTTCCTCGTACCTGTTTCAGGTGCTGAGAATTGCCTAGCAAACCTGCCTATTTTTTGAGAATGCCAAGGTTGTCAAGAAATGAGTAGGGTTTGCTAAAAGGGAATGTGAAATGATTATGAGTAGTAGTATTAAGTGTACTTGGCAACTACTTATGACTTCTGTAACTATTCTCCTTTGATCATGGTATCTTTCACAACTGCCTAAAGACACACATGGAAAGATGAACGCTGATGTTCCTATAATTGATGTGTTGTTAATCATTGAGACTCCAGATACACTGGCCAAAATCTCTGATGGTGTAAATGGACCATTTTTAACCCTTAAGATCCACAATTTTGTCTTGGTTCAATAACTTACGTACTTACTGAGTTAATAGTCTTCATGTTCATTTTCTCTTCTGGAATGTATAGTACAATGTAGTAGAATCAGATTAAAAGTACAGAAACTGAGAAAAAATACATATACATAAATCTGCAAATGCTAAGAAAGTAAGTATGGTAGATTCTTATAATCTTTTTCATCTCTCCCCATTTTACATTTGAATTGGACATCAGAATACGAAGATAAGAGAAACAATGTAAATATTATGTCCTAAACATCCATATTTTTTAGATATTTTTGAGAGAAAACTAAAGCAGGGCAACTAGGGCACCAGCCCCAGACACCTACTTATAGGTGAAGGGAAGTTCAGAAATATAACATCTGCCACTGCTGCTGGCTGGCTACACCTCCAGCATGGGTCCCCACAACCCTGTTGTGCCTCTAGATTTTCCCCATACTTTAGTTCCCTCTTCCCAGTTCAGACTCAGTTTTCATTGTATCTATGGTAGTAAATGGGGAACAAGGTTTTTCTCCTGCCCAGGCAGGGGGTCGGACTTGAAGATCTATAAGGTCCCTTCCGACCCTACTTCTATGATTCTATGATTACTCATTGATGCTACTTGTTGATTCAGCAAGGACTATAGCCAGTATGTGGTCTGCTTGCTAATACACAGACACTTCCTCAGCCAGGCAGAGGGAAGTGGGGAATTCCTGCTTAGCAGGGATTGCTGAAGGGAAAGAGGGTGAGCAGCCTGGAGTCTTTGCAGAGCTCCAGTCAGGGAGTAGAGGGGAGGGGCCAGCCCTGCTGTTCAGCACAGAGCCATGCCCAGCCCAGAGAGCATGCTGGGATGCTGGTGGAGTCTGGTTTAATTTAAACCAGCAAGGGGTCTGGGACAGACATTGCATAAACTGGTTTGACCCAAATCAATGAAGTCTGATACTACATTCAACCAGGTTTATTTCAAACCAGTTTCAGCCATTTTCAAACTGGGTTATGTGCACTTAACATCTGTGCTGTTACAGGCTTAAACCAGTTTCTGATCACTTAAACTGGTTTATGTGTAATGTCTGCCCCTAGCCTAAGTGTCTAAGTGTGATTCTGTTCCTGTTTTGAACCTCTGAAAAATGTTGCATTTGTAATGTTTCTTCATCTTAGCCTTAAGACTAAATAACAAAAAGTGAGGAGGAGGACCCAGCTTCCATTGTGTTAACAGTTTCTCAGGGACTCAAACAGGATAGAATAGGATCACACTTGAAGATTGGGTGCAATAGGATCTGGCCCCAAATGTCTATATATGCTATGGGAACTATACTAAGATTTGTCTTTGTCACTATGTACTTTAAGTCCTATATTGAGTAGTAAGTGTTTGAGGAATTGGCTTCCAATTTTGAAAATAATTTGAATCACTTCCTTGTAGCATAGACATGCCATAATTTGGTCTAAAGACTGTTGAATCCATTTCCAAGACTAGAGGGAGGAAATTTTCAAAGGTATAAAAGGAAGCTAGTTTCCCTCAGTAACTTTGAAAATCTCCTTCTTAAACAGTATTCAGCCTCAAACTGTTTAAAGAAATCACCTAGAATCAAACTCTTCTCTATCTACAAATTGGAAAAAGATGGACATGACAAAATAGTTTGCAGGACAAGGTTTTTTTTTAAAGCATTTTTCTTTTCATCTGTTTTCAAAGCAGGTTCTGTGCTTGAGAAACTGATTCATGGACAAACTTCTATTATAAATAATGGCCTTTGGAAAAGGAAGCGTTTAAAATTTTATATCCAAATCTACTGTGCTTGCTTTAAAAATGATATAACAGAATTAATTTTCAGTGCACATATTAAATAAGAGACTAATTTTACCCTGGACATATTAATCCAGGGGGATGTAGTTTGCTTTCCTTCACACCATCTGTTTCATTGATTATTTTTTTTCCTTCCTTTGGTTGTTTGCTTAATAAGACTATGCTTCGGTGCTTCAGCTGTGGAGCAGAAAATCTGTTTCTTCTGTAATACTGATTTTTATGGCTATAACCCCAATTTTTATGGTTCTGCAAGAAGACTTGAAAACCAGGCTTTCTGAGAAGACTCAGAATTGCCCTTGGAACATAAAATAAGCCTGTCAGACTCTGGAATCTATTTCTTGTGTTCAAGTGGCAAGTTGAAAAGAATACTATATCACTGAGCACAATCTGAAAAAAGTAAAAGCCTGAGGAAGTTACCACATTTCTACTTTTTTTAATTACTATTTACATTTTATAATTCCACTCTCTTTCTATGATATCTGTTTTACATTACATTATGATGCTAGCTGTTAGAATGAGAAAATACAGTCTTAGCACTGATTGTTGTTATTTTGGCATACTGATGCTCTTGAAAGTAATTAATATGCTATGAACAAAATGGTATTTATTTGGAATGTGCTCTAAGTCTACGATAGAGGGTGTGGTTGTTTTATTGCTTTACAGCTGTGGATGACAGAGAGACAGTAATCTCTGACTGTCATGCAGCAGTATTCTGCTCAAAATAAGCAACAGCTGGCATAAATTTGGGGCGGTTAACTCATCTCTGCACAATCTGTACTTCATCTCACTGCCACTGGATATTTATGACTCAAAAAAAGAAAAGAACCAAAATGTATTATCTGCTACCCGTTACCTCTAAGCTAAAGACAGTTGTATGGATATCATACAATAGCTCAAAGCATAACCTCGTTTTAAAGGGACCTTGAAAGCCCTCCATTCATGGGAATTTTTTAAAATACAAATTTCACCTTCTCTTGCTGCTGCTGGGTTTGCTACACCAGGCCAAATCTTGCAGACGCATAACCACATGCTTGACTTTACACACCTGATTAGTCCCACTGAAGAGATTTATTTGTTAGTTTTGTGTATTCCCCACAATACAAGCTGCCTCTTTATTTTAGTGTATAATTGTGTTAACTAAACATCTATTGTTTGCTAAAGTGAAGTAATTTCTGAACACAAATAACTTTCTGTCATAAGCTATTTTCCCCCTGGTGTAATCTTAATGTGCTCTAAAACATAAAAATTCAAAACATCCTTGAAAAGAAAAGACTTCATTATATGCTTTGAATGGCTGCCTCAATGTCATAAAGCGAATGTGAACCTGAGCAGGAAATCAGTAGTATGGTTTCTGTGGAATATTTTAGTCTAAGCAACATAACATAATAGGATGAAAACCTAAAAAAAAATCCTTGATAATTAAAGTAGAGCAGCACTAATTGATCCAAATGATTGTAAATGACTGAATTTTGTGAATTAGTGGGTAATATCAAGTACAGTTAAAATAATCAATAATTTCAAATGTACTTGGTTCATTTATTAGTGTAGAGTTGAATTGTACTATTTTATAATAATGTTAATGGTGTATTAGCATTCAGCATACTTTTAAAAAGTAATGCCATTATAGTAATATCAGATTACTAAATCTAAATGGAGACTTCTTCTATTAAATAAGTGTTGAGAAACAGGGAGAATGATTTGCGTATGCATATATGAATTCTCATTCACATTTGTATCTGTATTTAATAGGAAATTTACAATTTAACAAATTAACTTAACAAATTGTTTACAGAAAAAGGGTATCATGAAGATAGAGACCAAGGATAAAGAAAGGTTACTGTGGTTTTCAAGTTATACATATATATATATATA
>NW_017728994.1:75487330-75499551 GCF_001723915.1 Gavialis gangeticus | reverse complement strand
TATATATAATGCATTAATATACATGCCATGACTCAGGCCCTGAGCTCTATTGTCACTGCCTGCTTTAGCTTGGCAGATCAAGGTTATCTTCCAACCAGTGCTAGTGGGAATAGGAATATCACTCCAGCACTGGAGATTCTTTTATTTGTGTAAAATAGGTGGTAAAATAGCTGCTAAAGGCTAAGAACTCCCTTTGGCCGGCAAGGAAGATGGGGAAAGCATAGTTATGGCTCATCTGTGTCCTAGCAATCTTCATCTACTGTCTGTGGGCACAGGAAGGCGAGGCATCACATGTCTGTGCCCCTAAGGTAGCTGCCACACATGAGTAGTAGTTCCTGCTGTACCGCCAGCACGATTGCCCCGTAGTTGCAACATCTATTTTTTCCCACTTTCCTCCCCTCAAGTTGGTGCCAAATCACTCCACCCTACTTACATTACTGCCCAGTGTTGTGTTTTGAAATTTTATGTGGGCCATTCTAAATTACGCCAAAAAATTGTCCAGCACATGGCTGGTCAAGCACTGGTAGAGAATAAGGGTTACTTAATGGCCACATTTTGTACTACTTGGCTGTGGCAGTGGAATTGCCATGAATGGTATTTAGTGATGGAGTTCTCTATTTGAATCTGAGATTAGTAAAATGTCATTACTTATGGGATGTCAATACTATCACCATGGGAATACTATAATCCGGTTAAAAAAAAAAAAGTAGCTATCCTTGTAGCATATTTAGCTGTTTTATAAAAGAACAAATTGTAGCAAATTAAGATGATTTTGGCTTTGGGTAACAGAGAATTGTATTTTCCAAAGAGACTGACTGAATTTTTTCCAAGGATATTTACATTCTTTCAAAACTGATATCTTATTAATCTAACTCCATTTTGCACATCAATACTAAGCAATCAGTGTACAATTGAGGCATTGCGCTAAAAGTAATAATCTCATTTAAGTTTAATTATAGTGGTGTGGTAGCACCACTATATTTAAGGTTGAGAGAAGCTTACTGTTTAACAACCAGTTTTTATATGTGCAGTAAATGCCATATGATTCCTCAGTTTGTTTTTTAAATTGTTGCTTCTAGTGGGGTTCAAGAAATGGTTAGTGGTTTAGTACTGAGATTGTTCCCAAAACATAGTTTTCCTTGAATCATGACTTCAAAATGTTACAGTTCTTATAACTCATTTTTCATGCACCAAGGGTGCAAAATGTAGTTCTGATCCTCCCTGTACTTGTTATTCATTGATCTTGGTTAGATCTCAGACCCACCATATTTTATGAAAACGATATTTGGACAGTCAGACTGGAACCTATTCCAGTCATGAGTGGACCGTGCTTCTTGCAGTATCCGTATGGTCTCTCTCCCTGCAGTGCTCTGCAACATTTGGAAGGATTGAGTGTTATGATGCTGTCACAGGTCAATGGGACTATTTCTTAGAAACAGCAGAATTGAGTTAAAGTGAAAGGTGGGTGATTAGTTAAATACCAGATTTATTACTTTTCAAAGATTTAAGTATAGGTACATTTGACCCTCTGTCAGGGAATAGACTGCCAGTCATCCTTAACTCTGAATGTCAAAATAGACTGTGTTGCCAAATGTTAATAAGCAGTTTCTCATTTTTCATAGAGAGATTTGATCTCACTTTGTTACTTTAACATAAAATACAAAAATGTTGCCTGGGCTACATAACTGTCTTTATGATATAGATACTTGTGCCTACTTTTTAAAACATATCTTCTCACTTTACCTTAGCAAATGAAGTGTATAACATCAGTGAGGTGTTGCCACCATACCATACCATACCATACCATACCATACCATACCATACCATACCATACCATACCATACCATACCATACCAGGTTGTGTCTGCAAGTCAGGGATTTTAGCTATGCAAATGACCCTTAATTAACTCCAAATTATTTGAATCTATGAATTTCCTGGAAGCCACATTGAAAATTATGGTAAATCACTTCTGTATGGAAGACACCTACCACTCTGAAAATTACGTCATAGAGAAACATATAGAAGAATGAAAGTCCAGATTTTGTCCCTGACTTGGCCAAACAGTATGGGAAGTGATCAGATTGGCCCTGTCAGGGGATTATTGCATTAGAAAGGGAGTCCTGTTGGTTCGGTGATCTGCTACAACCTGAATTTGTCATGGGCAGGGGGTGGTGAGACTGGGACATGCTGAGTTTAGACAGTCCTCATCTGGATGACAATTCCTTGGGAACCATCTAACAGAGTTTAGAGCACTGCTTAATGTTATTTTTCCCCAGATTTGTGCAAAATCAAAGTAAAAAAATGAAGAAGCTGGGGAGGGGCAGGAGAGGGATGTCCATTCTGGGGTTTATCCAGCCTGTCCTGGAGTGCGGGGGAAAAGACAGGTGGATTGAAGCCCCTCTGAGGTTCAGGGCTCAATCCACTTACCCTACCCTCCAGCGCAGGCTGGGCAAACCCCATACCGAACTCCTTCTTTCCTTCCCAGCCTGAAGACAGCACTGGGGAAGGGGCTAGGCTGCTTCAGTACAGCCGTGCTCCCAGGATGCACTGACAGCTTTGGAGCGCCTTCACCTGAACCCTCATGTAATGAGGGTTAATTTGTCATGCTTCTTAAAGAGCTCTGCAGCTGTGCACTTCTGTCAGAGCACAGCTGTAGAGCCCTTTCAGTGGCCAGTCACATGACAAAGCATCATTTCTCTCAATACCCTGTCAGGCTGAATCAGATCCGTGATGTATCTAGTTTAGCAATCTGGTAATGGTTAGTTTCAGCTCCTTCAGAGTATAGGAAAGCCTGTACTGGGCAATGGATACTCTCCCTTAGGGAATTTTTCTTTCAAGTAATTTGTACATTGTTTATTCCCTACCATGATGGTTAAGATCCCTTTAAAATAATGTTCGGTAATCCTGTCTAATGTAGATGTTCTCTTTAACCATGTCAATGGATAATTCTTTCTTGAACCCTACTAATCTGTTGACCTCAATAATATCTTGTAGCAATGACTTCTGCAGGCTATGTGCTGTGATATGCTTGTGTTCTACTTTGTTTCCTTTCATTTTCATTGAATGCATTTTTGTTCATGTGTTATGAATAAAAAGGATATATATAATCAATTTTACCCTCTTTTCACCTTATTTTGTATGCTCTTGTGAAGTCTCTCTCATTTATGTGCTCTCTAAGATGAACAATTCCAGTTTTTTCAATTATTATTCCTGGGGAAGTTTTTCCTTGTTACTCACCACTGTCAGCAGCAGTCTCTGAAACTTCTTCTGTTTCTTCTGGATCCTTGCTGAGACAGTGATTAGAAATGAACACAGTATTTCAGGCAAGGGCATATCACTGATTTAGACAATGACATTGTAATATTTTTAGTATTTAACTGAATGCCTTTATTCCAGAATTCCTTCTAATACTGCACAATGCATCATCTCAAGAGCTGTGGGGTTCAGTATTAAAGAGAATGAAAGTTGCATGCCCAGAGAATAAAAAGGTTTCTCTCGTGATTAGTTTATAATTAGAACAGGCTTGGGAACTGAATTTTAGTACCATGATTTTTTTTTTTCCTCCAGTATTCAGAGATATTTTTGCAGAACTAAAATCCCATAATATTTTGTTATGGAAACAAGTCAAGAAGAGTCTGGTTAGTTTGAAAACTGCTGTGCAGGGGTGGGCAGTAGAGACTCTGACAAGAATGATGTCGCTTTCTGTCTGCAGCTGTTAGTGTTTCCAGTGTCCTCAATTCAATAGCAGTCATTTTGGTCGGCTATGACGGCTTGAGAGCTGTGGGGGCTTGGAAACATTGGGAAAACTCTGGGTCTTTGATGGCCCACCTGATGGCCTAAAGGGAAGTGAGGAACATCTACTCTGAGGCTTTCAGCATCAAAGCCTGTCAGGCAGAATTTGAGCCTCTTCTCTGAGTCTACACAGAGTCTCTTGGAAGCAGGGGAAGTTCCTCCAAATAAAAATGTACTTGTGAAATATTTCAGTTTGGACTAATGAGCAAATTTTAATGGAAAAAAAAATTTCATCTGATTTTTTCTTTTTTCTGTGGAGTCCAATATTCAATATGTTCTAATTGTACACTTGGTATGTCTTGGGAATCATTAAAAAGGCTGTTAGTTGTGCAAAAGTTTTAAGACTGCTAATCTGTTTTTAATGAAGTATAATATCAATTATAATTTTAAACGTGTGTCGTATTTTGAAAATGTGTTATTTTAGAAAATAATGTAACCTTTACATACAACTTGCACATGTTTTACATCTGATGAAGTGCTCCAGAGTTACTGCAAATTTATGATTAAAAAACACCATTGCAGGGACGGGGGAGGGTTGTCTGTAGAAATGGCAGAATATAAAAGTGTAACATTGGGAAAAGTGTGGTAAAAAGGTTTGCCTGGACCTAAAAGCACCTCTCTTTTTTACCATTTTCTTTTATCTCTGAGGCCGCCACCTATTCCATTAGCTTCATGTAGACACTTTATTTCTTCACCAAAACAAAACTAGCTTATTTGAGCAATAATGACTGCATCCCAAGTAAAATTGTCTGCTTTGTGTGAATAGCTATAGCCCATAGATAATTTCCAAATGAAATGCAAAAAGTAAGTGTATGACTGGATTCCACAAAGCATTTTTTTCTGAAAGAGAATATGCTAAGAATGTGTATGACAGATAGAAAAAAGAAATGAGAAACAAAAAGTCTCAGCTCTAGAGACTCTAATAGAGAGGTTGCTAAAGACAAAGTATGAAAGCTACAAGGCAGGCTTGAGAAATGGTTTCCTTTATTACCTCCTTATTGCCATGGCAATTGTCAAAAAATATTGCATGACAAGAAATTATGGAATAAACGTGGGAGTGCTGTTGAATCCAGGGACATCACCCCAGGCACTGGGTCCAGCTTGCTGGTGCATATGGAGAACCTTGGTTGTGGCTTTTGCCAGTGCAGTTAGCTCACGTGCGGGCATGCTTGCCCAAAGTTATTTTATGAGGCCTGTGCTTATGTGCACTGCTGGCAGCAAGGCTTAAACTCTCATGTACAGCCCTAGGACTGATTATATGCTTCCTAGTTTTGTATTGTGAAATTTATTTTGCATGTAGGGATTGACTCATTAGGTGTTTGGGGAATTTTTTAAGGGAGAGTTTTATTCTAGAACTCAACCGGTAAATGTTTTTAACTGATCGGAGGGCAGTACAGTGTATAGGAGTAGGAGGAACTTACAGGTGGAGCTGTATGCTTTTTCCAGGAAGAGGAGTTCACAGAGGACTCTTATCATCAAAGGACCAATGTCTTATTTGTTTACTGCCTTATCTTGGAAGAGATGTTCTTGTGGTAATAACCATCCCTAGGAGCAGAGAAGCACTTTAACAGTCCCTGATCATGTATCTGTCCATAAATAGTACAGGCAGGCAGTGATTCAGAACTGTATAGAAAATAAGCACAATTTATTTTCTCTTCCTTCCCCTCCTCCCAGTGTGCTAGCCCCACTTTAAATAACTTGTACTCAGAAAGGGAGAATGGGGACTTCTTTTTGTTACATGGAAACCAAATGATGCACATATTGAATTCTGACTGTTCTGTAATGGTTTAGTTCATACTCTTTTATTATTCATGAGGTCTCTGCAGTAAATATCAACAAAATATAAAAAGCCTTTGTGGTCAAACCAAGTTCTTTGACATGTTTGCATGAAAACTTCTTTGATTTGAAATGTTGTGCCATCAAACAACTTCTGTGGCAAAAGAACAATGTGTAAGTTAACTGTTTTAAGCAGTGTCTCACGGTCAGCTGCCAGCTTATCTTTTTTGCTAAGATTTGTTTCAGCTCAGTCAGGGGTAACTCTGAACTAAGGATAGAGATTTCTGTTCATTTCTGGACACCAAGGCATTTGGATTTGGGCATTTACATGGCATTTTGGTCACATAAGTCCCTCAATGCACTTGAACGGCTGTGCATAACTAAATATTTGCACAAACTGAGTATGCACCATAGTCACCAGGACACATATGCAGGTCCTTGTGGATGCATAGTAGCCTAAGACAAAAAGAAATTAAGTTGGCCAAAATCAATGACTTCCAGACATAGACTTAGGGCAAGAAAAAAAGTGTATGGGTATGTCTGGCTTTATTCAATCCCTCTTTGCCCCCATAACTCAGTGGCTAGGGCATTTGTTTGGGATTTCATTTTGAAAAATAAAACGTAATTCTGAAATTCCAGTAACAGCCCCTACAGTATGCAGAAAGAGAGTAATTCATGTGTAGAACTATAAAAGAACAAAATATGATGACATTTTTCCTCTAGGAGAACCACAGTGTCAGAAAGTTAATATTACAAACCTCCATCCTTCCTGTTCTTAAAATAAATCGTACCCCAAGCTACCTCAATCCATCCCAATCTGTCACTCCAAAAGATGGGCTTTGCAATGTGTCTGAAAGATTAATGACTGTGGGCTACTTGAGATCCAGGAGGGGACTGTATTCCAAATTTATGAGACCTTTATGGAGAATGCTGAGTCAGTACCTTTTTTCCTCATATAGATCAAGGAGTTTATATTTCCAGCTCAACCCTCTTTGATCAACCTCAGTTGCAGCATATGATACAAAACACTCAATTATCAAGTATGAGACAGTCTTCAGGCCTTTGGAGGCTTTATAGATCAAGGCCTCAGATTAAAATATACCTGGAAGACAGTTATAAGCAGTTAATACAGGCCAAGGAGCATTGATGTCATATGTACATGGCAAAACCTATGAATGCTGTTTAAGATTACGTGGTAAATAGATTAGTGGTAATATTCTACTGAGTGAATTTCAGCAGTATAGTCTTGAAGTTACAACAGCATGGACCAGTTCAACAAGATCCAAATGAAAAAAAAAAAAATCAGCCTTCTGGGCAGGTGCAGAGAAAGAAGATCCATAGTAGTTACTGCTGTAATCTGAAAGAACTTGAGAATTTTACTAGATGCCCAAGTTGCAAACTTTTGTAGCAGATAATAGAAAAAAGCCCTTAAGCCAGGGAGCTGATCTAACCTGAGAACTAAATAAAAAGATATTACATTTGCTTTGCCAGTCCAGCATAGATAAATTCAGTTTTATTCATAATCGGTATCAGTCAACTTTTTTTGATCTGAGAACACCAGCACAGGTGAATTTTTAAATCAGCTTTTTAAAACATTTCAACCATTTCCTTGTACTTATTAAGAAATCTCAAAATATCAGATTAAGCCAAAAAAGGATCTAATAATACTTGATTTCCTCTGTTACTGACTGTAGGAGTTTCAGTAGCATACTGTGCAAGTGGGAAAGTTGCAATATATGTGACCCCTATGACTATGTTGTTGTATGGATATATATTGGAAAACTTTGTTAATAATTCGAGAGAAACTCCAGCCAAAAGCAAAACTGTCTTGCCAGCTTGCATTCAGAAATATAACAGAGGTTAATTTTAATGAAATGTAAATATTTTCCAAACACAGGGCTTTTGCTGTTTGGACTCATCTGCTGCTATATATTTGAAATATTCAGGCATACTGTTCAAACATCTGGTTCAATCATTTTTAGCTAGTTTTTGAACTCTCAGAGCTCTGAGCACAGCTTTATTTCCACAAGGAAGATCACACAAGAGCTCACTTCTTATTCACTGTGCAAAGGCATAAGATAAAGGGATGCTAAGGATCCAAAATGGGGTGCATGCTATCCACAGAAAGCATAATTTACTATGGTGTATTAACCTTTTCATCAGATTCTGAAGTGGTATCCATGAAGAACTCACCCAGCTAAAACAAAACAGCCCTTATTTCCTGTGAGATAAAGTATATTAAAGCAAGATATTCAGAAAGCAAGATAACAGCCAATCATCAGACAGTCAAGCAAATATACAAATACCTCGTCTGCTAAGATGACCAACCTCTGATTCATTCAGCAGGCTGCATGGTTAGTTATTGTTTCCTGAGAAGTATAAAAGATAGAAATTAATGTTACTGATGATAAGGTAGATGGGCTACAGAGTGAAGTTTAGGTTTAGCCATTTCCAAAGTTCAATGAAGAGGTTTTGAGTACAGGGTTTTTGTTTTTTTCTATTTTATAGCAACAATCCAACTTGAAATCTCAAACTCCTATGCCTGCTTTATAGAATTAGAGAGTGCTTGCATCTAGTGTTTCTGCTCAAGCCTATCTGTACTCCTTTTTAAAGTACATAAATCCAGTACCTTTTTTTGGGGAGCGGGGGAGTGGGGAGAGTCACAGGGGCACCAGCTCTGGGTGGTGATTCAGGGAGGGCACCAGAATGGAAGCCCCCATGGAGCATGTGCCACGTCCATGTTGGGGGAGCTGCTCCAAAGCAACAGAAGCCAGTGTCACTGTTGCTGCAGCTTGCACACAGAGGTAAGCAGTGCCAATTCTGCACCACCCCAGACACCAAAATTTAGTTACACCTTTGCGTAAAACATGCAGGAAAGGAATGCTTCTCAGCCATCCAGAAAGCAATAAAAGTATACATGCTGGAAGCACTGGGTGGTGGATAGAAGCAGCATTGCTCTGTCAGTAGCAAGAAAACTTTGATGCTCACATTATATGTGCTGCTGTCCTGCAAATCTCTGAAGGTATTTTATTTGGGAATCAAGGACTGGGAATCAAGACACCTTGGTTTTATTGTCAGCTCTGTCATTGACCTGCTGGGTGATGTGATTAAATAGTTTCGGTTGTTGTCTGTCTTTTCTACTTATATTGTAATCTCACTAAAGCAGGAGTTACTTTCTCTTCCTGCAGGTATGTGCACAGTTCCTAGAATGTTGGGTCCACTATTACTGCAATGCAAGCAAGAGATGATGATGATAATTATACTTTGAAAAAAAATGAGCCAGAGCAGAAGTCACTTGGGCACTTTTTGGTATTAGTAAGGGAAACGGTGCAGGTCAGATTTTAACCTTCTGTAGCACCTATTTACAGAGAATCAAAAAGCTGTAATTGTTACAAAGTCAGGACATTCCAGCCTAATTTGATAACTAATTTGCTGCATTTGAGGACAAAATCATTAGAGACAACTTTTCTGCCTGACATTTAATAATGGAAAAGTTAAAAAAAAAATTAAATGAGATGGCTTCTTTCACAAACCCTTTCTTCAAGCAATTTATCACTATTTAGACTCCCTCCCCTTATGGTTTAATTCATTGCTTATTTCCTCTCTGATTGATTAATTTTGGACTCAATCCTGCCTTCCTTGAGAGCCCAAAACCTCTATTAACATCTAGTTTCAGATGACTCTATGATGCCTTTGTTCTGTGTCATTCTCTGTTGGCATACTGATGATGTGGTCCCTTACTGTTCATCTTTTAATCAAAAACTGGGAATCCCAAGTGATGGTATCTAACTATTAATCTAGTAACTGATAAAGCTGTTAACTCCCACCTTAAGACAGACAAAAGCACCACCTTTGGCTCCCTCAAGCAGTTCCATGTTTCCTTCGTTTCCATCTATCATGAATGGAAAATAACCTTCAGGTCAAAATTTGTGACACTGCCCTCTTTTAAATCCCTCCTTGGCTGTGATACCTAGAAATCTGACTTTGAATACCAGCTGACACTTCTGCCCTTCCCAGCTAATCTTGAATTGCCTTATTTAAATTAACATAGGTGACAGAAAACTGAGATTAAGAAAATGTAGGAAAGCCTGGATAAATGAATGCAAGGCAAACAGAATAATTATGCACTAGCCAATGAATGCTGCCAAAACTTAACATTATTTTGTCTCACATCATTTGGTGTTTTTTTAACTGTGATAAGAATGAAAATAAAATCCCTACTTTCTACCTTTTTATGTGTTTCCCAATCTAAGCACGGTATCTGGAGTGCATTTTTTGGCCTACCACTGGGCAACGACTGATTCAAACCCCACAAAAAATTTTCAGTGTGAAAGTGTGGCAAGTTGGCAGTAACTGGCATTCTTGAGGATATTCAAAATTGAGGGAATTTCTGGCTGATTTCTATGGATGAAGCTATGGAGTTGCTCCAAGGGCTACTAATGCTTCAGGTACTTGTTTTATCAGAGACTTATTTAGATGTCATATAAAGCCTGATGAGCATTTCTGTTCCTACCCATTATCTACCCTTTTTGAAACCACCATGCCCTAATGACAATTTGTTCATAGTAGCTTTGCTTTGAGATTTGGTGTTTCTTTTCATCTCTTTCTTGAGATGGGGCTAAATGATAGTGTTCATAAGGCTAATAATAATGGCAAGGTCCTTGTGAACCACACACACAAGCCCTATGCATGCTCTCTTCAGTTCTGATTTACAGCAGCTGTTACAATCCAGCTTTATGCTTCTTAGGAGCAAGGGTTAGTAATCATTCAACATTTTGCTAAATTGTGTGGTGCTTTATGTGACATGAGTGCAGGTCTATAGGGATTAGATTGAGACATCAAAACGCATTTCATCTGTCAGGCAATCCTAAACTGAGTCCAGATTTTCACCAGCAATGAAGTCGCTCCTTCAACATGCTATTCCACTCAATTACCAGGCATTAGATTTTTCACAGAGAATAGAAATGAGATTGCATGCTGACCTCCCTGGTACTTTTTTCTTTTTATGTTTTTTTTGGTGAGAAGGGAACACAAATTTGTGATGTATATTGGTTTGCTTAGAACACAGCCCATAATAAGAGTTTACATTTTTGAGGTAAACAAGCAAAAAGATGTTTGTAATTTTATACAGCAAACTTTATCAGGGTTCTTGAAGCCTTTCCAAAGGGCTATAAGCATTACTCCCCACATTTGTACATAGGCAAGATGAGGCTCAAAGAGATTTGTGATACAAAAACATGGCGAGGATACCAGCACGTAGGGATCGAACCCGACTATGAGATCTGTATTCATTGTTCTAGTCTTTTTAAGTCAAACTTAAAAGCTAGAGCTTTCCAACAGCCTCTCCCCACAAACTGGGGCTATTGGAAAGGGTAGATCGGGAAAGAAGAAAGTGTTGGAGTTGGGGCTGGAACATGCAGTGCCCCAGAGATTCTGATTCACAAGTTAGCCCAGGGAAACTCTTATAATTTGGATAGGCTCCAGGGGACCATGTAAAGGTAGCTTAAAGCCAATTAATTTCCTATTAAAGGTGGAGCAAGGAAACTCGCCTCATATCAGCTAAGTCAAGGCTGTCCAACTTCTGAGTGGCTGGGGACTACCAGCCACATGCTGTGGGAGCTACACCCTTCCCCGGTGGCGCCTCTCATCCCTCATTGTGAGCATTCCCCCATTGCACGGCTCTGGTCACCCCTTCTACCTGGTGCACCATTCTGGTCAGTGTCTCTGGGTCCCCCAAAATCCTAAGCCATGGGCTCCTTCAGCCCCGTGGAACGTGTCATGCTTCCCCATCCCAGACCAGGGCCAGGGGTAGGCAGCTGAAGCTGGAGGAGAGAGCAGGAGCCAGAAGACTTTGGCAGCAGTAGCAGGAGAATGATGGGAGACCAGCAGCCATCCTGGGAGCCCAGTGGTTGCTGGGTAGCACCCCAGGAGCTGCCAGTTGCACAGCTCTGAACTAAATCATCTCTTTTTCTGACCACTTGACAGCGCTGACACAAAACTGGAAATATATGTATATCAAAAGTATGATAGATATTGGGCAGTGAAATAACAAATGCTATTTTAATTCTCCTGAAAAGATAAGATTACTTGCAATGTTCTAGGGATCAAAATGATTGGAATTCTACTGCATAGAAATATTTTCAATATATGTTTACAATATGAAGACTGCTTTCTCTCAAAAAAATCATGGAAATTACTCTTTTTAACTAAAATTATGCTACCACAAATCCACATAAATTTTCTGCTTAAAAAACCCCTCAACTAAAACAACAGTTTTGTGCTACCTGCTCAAAGACTCTAGCTGTGCTAACAACTAGGTTTCCAGATGTTCTCCACCCACTTTGTTTTCATTAATAGTTTGTGAGCTAGTAAATCTTTGGATTTGCTTTGACTGCCAAATCAGGCAGGCAGTCACTGGAACACTCTATCAGAGCAGTAGTTTTCAATCTTGTCTGTACTACAGTTGCAATTACAAAAGGGGAAAGAAACCCAGGATCCTCTCATTTTAATCATAAAATGATTGGTACTGACCCATCCTCAAACTGCATGAACTCCAAACTGACGTGATTTAAAATCTTTAGGCTAAATCCTTCTTGCCATCACCTCCTCTTAAAAATAAATAAATACATAAAGTGTGTGTGTGTGTGTGTGT
>NW_017728994.1:75484830-75487283 GCF_001723915.1 Gavialis gangeticus | reverse complement strand
ATAAAATGTGTGTGTGTGTGTGTGTGTGTGTGTGTGTGTGTGTGTGTGTGTGTGTGTGTGTGTGTAAACCTGTTTATATACTACTATATAATTCACTGAAATTTCCTTCTACTTTCCAAATGAGAAGTGATGAATGGGATATTAGAATTTTCCAGGCCAATGAACATTATGAAGTATTGCACAGGTATATGCCATAAATCATCATTATTTTTCTAACAACTCTTATAATAGATACCAGAAAGAATTATAAACACTAATTGCCAACTTTTATTTTATTTTGCAGTTTATTTGGTTTGGTTAGGTTGTTAACCACACCCTCTCATTTTACATTAAGAGACAATGTGGTTTGGTTCTCCAGAGAGGTTTCCCAGAAAGTGTTCTAGCACTGATGTTAGGGTAAGAGGGATGTGGGAAATCTAGTTAGGTAGGGTGAGATGAGACTTTCCTAGTATAGTGTTTAATATAGTACAAGCTTTAGAACGGTGGTGGGGCCTAATGGACAAGCCTGGGGGGTCAGGACACTTGGGCAGTATCTGTGGGTTCACAGACTTTGATTCCATACTATATACCTGTTTATGCTTCTGTTTCTTCTATCATTTTTGTCTGTTTAGAGTGTGAGCTCTTTGGGCCAAGAAATGTCTCTTTCTGTGCATTGTATAGTGCCTAGGACCATGAGGCTCTGGCCACATTTGAGGGCTGTTGGTATAATTGTAAAGCAAATAATATGGATTGGGTTCAATCTCTTTAAACTGTGAAGTTTAACCACTTATCTCCTTAAAGTTTTTCTAAGAAGCCATTAAGTTCCTTTGTGATACCAAGCTGAACCAATAGTAGCATGTGGCCAACAAACCAAAGGCAGATGCAACATATGCATGATTTGTTTGGATATTAGTTTGGGAAGGTTTGGCCAGGTACAGGTATTACACTTTTACTGGTATAAGTGATTGGAAACTGGTCTGTACCTGTAACAGAACAGAAGTTCAGCACACACAGATTAGTTTTAAAATGGGGGAACCTGGTATTAAATTTGCCACTTTCCCCGCACCCTCCAAAGGGCGAATGTGCGTGCTGTACACTACCGATCCAAACTATGTTGCTTACAGAAAACTGTGTAACTAAGATTTTGTCTTGGGCTTTTTGAATGTCTTGTGTACCTGTGAGGAAATCAGCAGCAAAAGGAGAGCAGCACAGAAAAAAGGCAACAAAAAGCATCAGACAGACACAGAAAACTGTTAGCATGGCCTGGAGGGAAATGATGAAAGAGGCTTTGGGCTGAGTTCAGCTAAAGAGGTTGGACCCATGAGCAAAGATTCTCTCTTTAATGGTTTGATTCCCCTCATGTTCAGAGAAACAGGGCTGTAGGTATTTCATAGTAATAGCCAGGATTGCATCAAGGTTCCTTGAGTCCTCATCTATTTCTCCTATAAAAACAACCCACTGGGCCCCAAAATGTAGCTGACTGCTGGGCTCACAATAACAAATCATGAGATATTAATGTCTTTTAGTTTCCTTTCTGCTCAGTTATCAGGCATTCAGTAATTTTTAGAGCTCTTTGTTTGGTTGTTTTCCCTTTTCTACTGTTGATCCCACTTGGGAATTTTTAAAGATGCTCTTACCATGGCCAATATCATTTGTACTTCAGTGCTGGGAATCCTAATGCAAACACATACTTGACTTCAGCATTGCCTGTTCAAGTCTAGTTAATATGATGCTAAAATGACAGAGGTGGGAGACAAGTCTTTAAAGGATCTTGACCTTACTCACACCAGCGCAACTGGACAAGGGTTAGTAGTAGTACTGGCACAGATGAGGCTTTAGATTGTTTACTTTAGTCATGGACCTTTGCTAGTGTTAGTTCCCAATCACATGCTGCAGTCACTTGAGTAGCTATTTTCTTTTGTCTTGCACTAATTGGACAGATTGCGTTCACAAACACAGTGGAACTTACCTACGCATCAAGGTCAGTGAAATTTCTCCTGATTAACACCTATGTAAATGAGAGAAGAATTTAACCATTTTCCATTTCCCCATTAACAAGCAACCATTGTAATGTCCAGTGTGTTTCTCATTTCTTTTTTAACAGGCAGTCTGTATGGATTATGACCATCGTCTTGCATCAAGAAATATGTTTTAATTTCTGTGTGATATCTTACTCACTTATCATTCTTGTTTTTTCAGTTCTTTCAAACACTCAATTTTCCACACTCTTTTTTTCAATTGCTAGCTAAATTCTTCCTCATTTTTTATGAGGAAGGCATTGAAGGATTGTCTCTGGACTGCAAACTCTAAAGGGCAGGAGTTCTGTCATTGACTTCCAGAGGGACAGGATTCACTTTATCTCTTAACAATCTTAAAAAGTGCTTTGTATTTATCTACTTTATGGCCATGCAGCTTTATTAACAATAAATAACAATCAGTTGCTATTATATTACTAATTGTCACTGCCCCGGAGC
>NW_017728994.1:75470200-75484364 GCF_001723915.1 Gavialis gangeticus | reverse complement strand
CAGGGCTGAAAAGTAGGTCAGCCTGACTGACAGCTCTTGGGGTCGCCCAGGGGACACATGCTGGGTGAGCCCAATGGAAAATTCCATGAGCCTGTCTTGCGCATGTCAGCTTTAATTCTCTCTGCATTGGCAGCATTCAATCAAAATTTTCCTTGACACTATTGAGTAATGTGCCCTATGTCCCAAATAGTAGCTTTTTGTGTGTGCTTACCATAAACAGGATACCTGCTAGGTTCTGGATATAACACAAGATTTTCAAACTACCTTTAGTTACTTGAAAGTACACTGATGCTTATTTGGCATCCCCCACCCCACCCCCAACTAAGTGCTTTTTATTTAAATGCTGTAGCCAAAATTTCGCAGAAACAACTCTGTTTCTCAGCCAGAACATACACACTCTGGTGTGTGTGATTTTTTCATTCTTCCTGGTTCAGCATCTGCTAATCAAAGACTTTCTTTCCAAAATACTTTATTCTAAAACCCTACACAAAGGAGACTTGGTTTTTAGATCAGTCATTTTGCCTTATGCAAATTGGATGCCTCATTTCCTCTCTGCAATGCCACTCACTCCTCTTCCTACAGTTAGCCTCAGGAGCTAAAAATAAAACATGTCAGAGGTGTTTTAAATTACCAGGAAGAAAAAAAAACAAACAATAAAATCAGCTGATATCATGGATACACAGACCTGATCTAGCTAGCTTGATGGCGATTTTTGTGACATGGTAACAGGAAAAGTGTAACGTGGTAAGAAGAGAGGTGCAACATGTACAAGGGCCCTGAGTGCTTCTTAATAATCCAGTACAATGGGAAGCTATTTGGTCTTTAGTGGTTTCAGTGATCCTCATTTTATTTTGCAGAGATCCACCTTATCTTTTAAATGCCTTGTTTACCATCTACTTGAGTCATTTTGTTTTTGCAATTAGGACTCTGTCTCTTCCTTCCCACTCCCCTTCTCCTCCCCCCCCCCTTTCTCTCTCTCTCAGAAGTTTTGTTTCAGATTAGAAACATTTCAGTCTTTTCTCAGTTTTTGCAGCTGTGTAGAATTCCACATCGTGTTGCTTCATCTTCTGAAGAAAAGATTTTCTGTTTGAACAGACTGCATTTGCACAGGGCTAAGGTTAAAATATAAAGTAAGGTACACAAATGAGAGAAACAGAGGCAGCTATTTAAATAGTACTACAGTATCACATAGCAAAAAGTGCTGTTTTAAAGCATGCTGTTATGGACAGGCGTTAAATAAGTAGAAGTATTAGCACACGCACAAAAAAATCTCACTTGAGTAAGAAAATCCTTTATAAATCACCAAATAAAAATAATAAAAACCACCTCTGTGAAAAAACTAGGCTGAATTAACAGATTAGCAGAGCCATCAACTGCTCAGTTATAAATGTTAATTAATTCAAAGTTGATTTAAGAAACATGGTTGTGTTTTCATGGTGGGTTTCAACTTAATCACCCATTCTGGGTCATTTGAATTTCATTTTCTCCACTAGACTTAACATCCCTGAAGTATTATGTGTAGCTTTGCTAGATGAGTACTTTTTACACTCTTTTCCAGTAGTGATGCAACTGCATCAATGGTAATAATGGCAGTACTACTGGCAGAGTGATGTTTCCAGCATAGCAACATAAAAGACTGTGCAGGCAGCTTTAAGCTGCAAAACCTATTTAAAAAACTGACAAATACTCTTAATGTTATCCCATGCTCCATTCTTTTTACTGTAGCTACAAAGGAGTAGCTGCTGATATGGTTGCACTTACTCGTTTTGATGCTGTTGCATGTTACCAGAAGACGGGTTCCAAACTTTGTAGCATATATCCAGTATATCTGGCAGCATTTCATTCCCCTCCCCCCGCTTTTCATTTTTCTTTGTTTTCTATCTTTATGTCTATTTTCACTTTTTTTTTGTTTGTAGGCAGACAAAGTTATTTGGGTAGATGTGATATCTTTTATTAGACCACCTAAATAGTTGGAAAAATTGTTATTTGCAAACTTCTGGGCACAAACACCCTTCCTCCGGCAAAGGAGAGTTTGCTGGAATTTGGTGTGCTCTGCTGGATAGAATAGAAGCCTATAGGTCAAAAGCAGGTCTGTGAAAATGTAAATGCGTGGCAGAGAGGAGCAGAGGGAATGGGAGACAATAGGTGTGAGACAGGTAGGTGGGGAGCAGGGAGGAAAGGGGGAATGCTGAATTGGTGATAGAATGTAGCTGGTAGAATGAAGGCAGGTTACCTGGGGTATTCAGATGGCAGGTAGGTTATACTGTGCCATAAATCCAATGTCTATATTTAGTCCATGATTTTTTATATCCAGTAGATTTATGACGTGAAATTCATGAGCTTATCTACAAAAGGTGGTTTGTAGAGTCTCTCTGAGGATTAGAACAGAGAGACTGGAGAGTGAGTGGGTTTTTTTCTGAGAAGTGGGCACGCAAAGGTAATTTCATAATTTTGTCTTTGATAGATTTCTGGTGTGTGTTCATCTGGTACACAGTTGTTGTTTGATACATATTTTTCATCAGGGCATTTAGTGCATTGCATGAGATATGTTACATTTCTGGCTGTGTAGGTGTCAGGTCCAGGAATGGCGATGATTCCATTGTGGGATGTAGTTTTTGTGGGAGTGTTAGAGATGTCTCAGCTGGTTTTATGTTTCTTGTCCTGACATGGTCTGGATCCATTTGTTGTGCTTTGGGCCATAAGAAGTTTGCTTCTGGTGATGAGGTTGCCAAGGTTTGATGCTTGTTTGAAGGCTAGGATGGGTGGTTATGGAAAGAATTGGGTCTTCTTCTAGTGTGGATTGCAAATGTGTGAGGATTTTCTGTGTAAGTTGCAGGGAAGGATGGTATGTCATAACTAATAGTGTGCAATTCATGGGGATTTTTTTTGTACTGCAGCAATTCGTTGTGTGGTATCTGGTTGGCTCTTTCAACAGTACAATCTATCTCTTTGGAGGAGTGTCCTTGTTGGGTAAAAGCCTTTTTGAGATTTGTGAGGTGATGATTGCGGATATTCTCTTCAGTGCATATTTGGTGGTATCAGAAGGCTTGGATGTACATTACAGCTTTCTTGGTGTGTTTAGGGTGATTGTTGGTTCTGTGTAGATAGGTATGTTGGTCTGTGGGTTTCTTGTATGTGGTAGTTTGTATTTTACCATTCTGGATATTGATCGTAGTGTCTAAAAAGTCAATGTTAGTGCTGGAGAATTCAAGAAATAGTCTGATGGAGGGGTGATGGTTATTGAATTTGTGGAAATCAATCAGAGACTGCAGGTTTTGGGGTCCAAATGATGAAGATGTCACCCATATATCTCAGGTATAGCATGGATTTGATGGTGCAGTTCTTGAGGAATTCTTCCAGGTGGGCATGTTGTGGGGCCATTTTGGTGCCCATAGCTGTGCTCATAGTCTGGAGGAAGTGTTGGTTATTGAAAATGAAGTTGCTCTGTGTGAGGATGAAGTGTATAAGTTCAGTAATATCTTTAGGTCTGTACTCTGAGTTGTAATATTGCTCTTGTAGATATGTAAAGTAGGCTCGGGTGCCATCTTGGTGTGGGATATTAGTATATAAGCTGGTAACATCCATGGTGGCTAGGATGGTATTGTTGGGAAGGTGGTCTATGTTTTTAACTTTTCATAGAAAGTCTGTTGTATCTTGGAAAAAAACTCGGTTCTTGAGCAGTAAGCGGTTTTAGTATGGATTTGATGAAACCTGATTTTTCTGCAGTTAGGATTCCATAGTTGGATATGATAGGTGTACCTGGGTTTCCTTGTTTGTGGATTTTAGGGAGCATGTAAAAAGTCCTAGATTGGGTAGGAGTGGGGGTCAAGTTTTGCAGTTTTTCTTATAGTTCAGATGGAAATGATGTAACTGTGGTTTTGAGTTTTAACGTGAAAAGTGGAGTTGGATCTTCCTTTAGTTCTTCACAGCAGGCAACGTCAGAGAGTTATCTGTTGTCTTCTTTTATGCGGTCTTCACAGTTAAGGATAACTATAGCTCCTCCTTTATCTTCTGGTTTTATTACTATTTAGTGATTGGATCTAAGAAATTCTATGGCCTTTCTGAGAGGGAGAGGTTGTTATGGTGGTGTTTGTTGTTGATTATTTTATTGTTCCTTCTTTTCCTGAAGCAGTCAATATAGTGGTCAAGGTTTGAATTTCATTCATGTTTTTCACCCTTACTTTCCAAATAAATCCAATCAACCTATAATAGCATATTAGCAATAAAGTGCAGTTGATGTTAAAGCTCCCTGATGCTTGACATTTCTTTGATTTTATATATTTGTTTCCTATGCATTTTCTATTATGTTAAATTCCCAATATAATTACATTTTCATCCAGTTGAAAAAAAAGAACAAGAGAATATGCTTGATCCGTTCAGGTTTATTTTTTCTTTTATGTGATTCATTTATAGTTTTTCCAATTTTACTTCCTGATGATTTCTTTGATCTCTAGATGTGGGAAAGTCTGAAACAATGCAACTAACAGAAGAACTGCACAAATGATTTAACGTTGATATTAAAAAGGAAAGTCATATTATCTTTCTTACTGAAACATCACTTTCTGATTTAATTATGTATTGTACGGGAAATGGGTTTTGGTTTATTTTTGTTTCCAGCATCAGTAAGCGATTTGTACTAAAGACTGTTTACAGGGGTCTCAGGTTAAAAGTTCTAGTCCCTGATGGCAATGTCTACCTGCTTTTTTTTGTTTCTGTTGATTGGTCTATTATTCCTGTAGGTCACACTGTTTGTCACATGTCAGCTAAAGCCAGATGCATTTTGACCTTTGTTTGATCCTGAACTAAGGAAAGCACTTGGAAAACTTTATAGAGTTAGACCCAAACTGCATAATAAGTTTCTCTCTGTCTTATTTCTTGGAGTGTGTTGGGGATAATTTTGTGATACAGATGGCGAAGAAACCAGCCAGGGGAGAGTTAGGGGAGAGCTCTTCTCAATTTGCTACTCACAAATAGGGAAGAATTGGTTAGGAACATGAGGATGGAAGTGAGGATGACAATGACCAGGGAATGATGGAACTGAAGATTATTTGAAACAGAAAGGAAGAAGAGCAGAAGAATGACTCTAGACAATCAGCTTTTAACAAATTCAAGGAACTGGTATACTAGATCCTATGGGAGGCAAGTCTGAGGAGAAAAAGAGTCCAGGAGAGCTGATTGCATCTTAAGAATACCATATGAAATATTCAAGAGCAATGTGAAGAAATGTGCAGCAGGATACCAGTCTGGCTAAACTTTTTAGTGAGTCGAAATTTAATAACAAATCTTACAAAAAGTGGAAAGTCGACCATACTACTAAAGAGAAAGTATAAATGTATCTCACAGATATGCAGGAAGAAAATCAGTAAGGCCAAGGTACAAATTAAGATACAGCTAGTAAGGTGTATAAAAGGCAACCAAAAACCATTCTAGATGTATGTCATAACTAAAATGAAAACTAAGGGAAGTATAGATGTCTCAAAAACATAGAGGACAATCCAATCATGATGACGTGGAGAAGGCTGAAGTACTTAATGCCTTTTTTGCTTCAGTCTCCTGAGTAATGGTGAACTATCAGATTATGAACATAGTTAGCAGAAATTATAGTGGAGGAGATAAGCAGACTAGAGTAGTGACAGAATGAAATAAAAATTCCATAGCGAAGATGGTTGTTTTCAAGTCATCAGAACCAGATAGGATGCATCCTAGAGTACTTTACCAAATTGGCTCGGGTAGTTTCAGAGACATTAGCTATTATCTTTGAGACCTCCTGGAAAATGGGTGAAGTCCTAGATGACTGGAAAAGGACAAATATAGCATCCATCTTTTTAAAAAAGGGAAGAAAGAAGAGTATTCTTGATGAAGAGTATTCTTCATTCTGACCTTGATGCCTGGAAAGATAATGGGATAGGTCTTCATGAAACATATTTCTAAACACCTTGAAGAAGGCAAGGTGATATGAAAAGGCCAACATGGATTCATTAAGAGTAAATCATGTGTGGCTAACTTGACTTTCTTGTATGACAAGATGATGGGCTCTGTGGATGTGATACACCTTGAGGAAACTTTTGATATTGTTTCCCATGACATCCTCATTAATAAGCTTAGGAAAAACTGTCTAGAGGAAAGTACTTGCAAGGTGCATACATAATTGGTTGAATCATCATGGTCAAAATGTAGTCATTAATGGCTTGGTGTCTGCTGGGGTGGAAGGTGTGGCAGAATACCATCTCCGTCTCTGCTATCTGACAGTTTGGTTACTGTGTCACTGCAGAGGGCAGACACTGGTGATCCTAAGTTGTAACCTGAGCTGGATACATTCCTGAGGGAGGGGGGAAGCCTGCTCTCTCTGACTACCTGAATAGCGACACATACCTGGGTGGAGGGGGGGGCTTAAGATCCCTATTATTCTAAGCAATGCCAACATGACTGGGAGGGGGCTAAAGACCCTGCCAGTCTACCCAGCAACCAGTGATGTGTTTCAGATTGGTTGGCTGGCAGCCAACAGTTACTGATCTCCATTGGACCAGATAAATGAGGCCATAAGGGCTATATAAGTTAAGGACTGCCCAGGAGCAGCCATGATGAAAACTCACAGAGAGAAGCTGGATCATCTGAAACTTACTCTGTCTCTTGAAACTCATGATCAATGAATTGCTTGCCTCCAGAGGAAATCTCCACCTGCCTCTGGATGATACTCATGAGTAAGCTACCTGAGATCTAACTAGATCTATAGCTTGCAGTAACTCAGATGTGTGATCAAAGGCTACCATGCCACTTTGCTCTAAGTGATGTCTCTGATATTGCTTAATAGCTTTCTTAATGATTTGGAGGATAGGACTGAGTGCATACATAGCAAATTAACAGATGACACCAAACTGGGTGGAACTGCTAGCACTATTTAGGTATCACCATTGATCATGATTGAGAATGACCTTGTTAGACATGAGAAATAGTCCACAATTAATCAAATGAAATTCAGCAAGGACACCTGCAAATTCCTTCACTAGGGACAAAATGAGGAATGACTGAATAGGCTTTAGTAATGCATAAAAGGACCTGACTGTTAGAATAAATTGTAAGTGAATATCAGCCAGTATACTCTTTATTTCGGGGTGAGGGGGAGGAGAAAAGCCAATACCATACTGGGGTAAATTAATAAAAGTATTGCCTATAGGTCAAGGGAAGTGATTCATAGATTCATAAACTATAAGGGGCTGGAAGGGACCTTGCAATATCATCAGGTCCAGCCCCCGCCCCGCACTAGGCAGGAAAGACAACTGGGGTCAGGTGATCCCAGTGAGGTAACCGTCCAGTCTCCTCTTGAAGATATCCAGGGTAGGTGATTGCATGACCTCTGGAAGGAGTTTTATTCCACAGTCTGAACACCCTAACTGTGAAGTTCTTCCTAGTGTTAAGCCTGAAACGGTCTTCCAGGAGTTTGTGGTCATTACTCCTGGTTTTCCCCAAGGGTGCCCTGGTGAACAGTTGTTCACCGAGCCCTGGATGTACTCCCCTGATATAGAGGTCAGCAGCTACCAAGTACCCTCTCAGCCTTCTCTTTTTTAGGCTGAAGAGGCCCAAGTCCCTCAGCCTTTCCTCATATGGTGTGACTTGCAAGTTTCTGATCATATGGGTGGCTCTTCTCTGGACTCTCTCAAACTTTTCCATGACCTTGTTAAAGTGCGGCGCCGAGAACTGGACACTGTACTCCAGCTGCAGTTTCACCAGTGCTGAGTAAAGTGGAAGAATCACTTCCTTGGCTTTGCTTGATTCTCTTACTCAGTTTGACACTGGTAAGGTCTTACCTTGGGTACCAGGCTTAGGCACAGCTTGGGACACTGCAGTTCAAGAAATATGCAAACAGATTAGAGTGAATCCAGCAGAGAATGTTTAGGGATATAGGAAACATGGTTTGCAAGGAAAATTGCAGAGAACTGAGGTTATTTAGTCTTGAAAAAGGAAAACAGACTTCTCTTCTCCAGATTTAATAAGTCTTGATGGCAGATTTGATAACAGTCTTCAAATATTTGAAGGGTAGTTATAAAGAGGATGGTGATAGACTATTCTCCATGGCTACAGAGAACAGGATAAGGAATAACAGTCTTAAAATGGAACTGTGGAAATTTAGGTTGAGTATTAAGAACTTTTCCACTATAAGGGTGGAATCTAATACCTAGTGAGATTGTGGAATCTCTATCCTTTGAAGTTTTTAATACAAAGTTAGACATACACTCAGTTTACACATGTACAGTCCTATCTTGATTAAGAGACTGGATTAGATGAATTCTTGGGTGCCCTTCCAGCTCCACTTGTCTATGATTTTTCTATTATATGTGGGTGTGAAACTGAGGTTTTCTTTGTAAAATGTTGTTTGCTTAAAGCGGATATGCATTTTTATTTTTAACAAGCAGCAGCAAACAAAATATATTTCTCAAGTAGGTATGTGCATGCATTTTTAGGAATTTATTAATACTATGTAAAAGGCATACCTGATAAAATCATTATCCTGTTACAGAGTGAAAAATAAGATCAAATTCATTTCCATCTGATTTGTCACACCTATTTATTTTCACTCATGAAAATGTGTATTAATTTGGCTATTTTTATTTATATGTGTTTGGGTTTTATATATAATTACGTATTAGTTATGATAGTTATTTCCTTGGAACATATTTTAATAGTGTATCAAATGCTGGCCCAGTTCCAACCTGGGACTCAGAGTTTAACAGAACTGTGCATCCTTCTCTGACCATGACATGCCAAAAGTATCCTGAGGGATTTTGCACAATCTCCAGGGTGACTGTGTTGCTCTTATGGTGCCCATAAATTCGACCTTTGCTCAAGGGAGAGGGTCTTCGGCTCTCCTTCAGCTCCTCTGGATTCTATCAGAGAAGCACTGTGCATGGCAGTATATTACATCAGAGAATAAAAGGGCCGATTTTTCCACAGCTGATTGACAGCCAGTAACAGAAGAAGTCACAGCCGCTTTGTATTGTAAGGGTGAACTCCAACATGATAGTGCTAAAATGGGGCTTCATGTCTAATAGATAAGAGGTCTATTAGGGAGACAGTTTCCCTCTCCACTTACACAGCTATCTGAATAATCACACTTCTATGCAATATTCTCCCAGGAGATGCTGAGTGCATTTAGTTCAGGTGTAATTGTTCAGGGACCCATTACTTCTCGTGTCCTTTTCCTGTGGCATTTCTTTTGCATTTTCCTTAGAGTGGCACTGGAAAGTAGGATGGGTTGGATGCATGTAGATCTGCTTTAGAGAAATGGAGAGTTCATGTAGAGCTCATATACATCTGTATATCCCCTCATTCCCTCCTCTCTCCCCCACCTTTCCCAGAAACCTTTTCCTTGGGTAACTCATGCAGCTCTGGTATGGAGTAACTGAAAAACCACACAGAACTCCCCCCAACAAAACTAGCCATGAGTAGCAGAGGACAGGTCCAGTTGGTGTGAGATAGCTTATGTAAGAGTAAGTAGCTTCCATATCCTTTATTCCTTTGTAACAACAGGCCAAACATTTTTGGCCAAAAAAATTCAGGGAATATTTTACTGGGCAAAAGGATGAAAATATCTCTTATTTGTTCATTGGTTAAAAACACTCTGGATATGCCTACAACTCATCTTTGTTTTAGGCTGGAAGGGATGATTGGGATTGTAAGTCACCTTTTTGGACATGCCAGACCTTCCAGTGTGGTGGTGAAGCTGCTCTAGATATCATCATGAGCTCTTCTGAATCAAGTTGAATGTGGCCTTCAGAGTACATGCAGTAGGTGCTCCCCGATTGATTTCTCTCCTGAGTTTGCAAGCAGCAAAAGGTAGGAGGAAGGATGCTCAAGGCCATCTGGAATGTGCTCAGGGTATGGTCTAGATGCTGTAACCTTTCAAATAAGTAAAATATGGCTTTATGGTTAATCCATCTGTATTATATATCTGTATAACTGTGAAGGTGGTTTGGGGATGCGATATTAATCCCTGCTGTACAGACCATGGTTCTGGAGTCATAGTCTGAATGCAACTTCAAGTGAGAAGCACTTCAGGTGAGTAGTACTTATCACTCCCTGCAACAGGAAATGATTGGTTCATAAACCAGGATTGTTTAAAACATTGATATTTTGCTTTAATAACTGAAGGATAAAAAAGGGTATTCTGGGACATTTAAATAAAAATATGTAGGGACTTTTAAAAAGGTTATTGTAAACTGAACAAAAGAAATCATTTACATGTTAATTAAAAACAGATAGGAAATACAGAAGCAAAGAGGTAGACTCACAGTGAAATAGGTCTCCATAAAACAAAAGATGAAGTGGTGGTGGTAGTGATGTTCTCTTATGTGCTACAGCCTGCTGATTAGGGCACTTGTTTGAGATATGGGAACCCAAATTCAAATAACTTTTTCGTCTGATTTAGAGCTCAAATTTGAACTGAGTTGTTTTTTTGTAAAACATCTGTGGGAAAGTGCCCCCAGTCCTGGACTGCATTACCCCTACCGGTGTCCCCAACTTCTCTGACATTTTGGATGTGTGATTTGTTTATTTGGCCAATATATTTACTAAATGCACTGAATGTTTCAATTGAACTGAAACCTCATTTTTTTGGAAAATAATATTTTCACTCAGAATATTTGCCCAATCCAGGTATACATTGTGTTTCAACAAAAAAAGTCTTATGAATACAATAGAATAATTATCCATTTCTAAGCACTTGAAGGAGAAAACAGTGATTAGAAATAGTCAGCATGGATTCACTAGGGGTAAGTCATGCCTGACCAACCTGATTGCCTTCTGTGATGAGATGACTGGCTCTGTGGATGCAGGGAGACTGGTGGATGTGGTATACCTTGATTTTAGCAAGGCTTTTGAGGCAGTCTCGCACAACATTCTCAGAGGCAAGCTAAGGAAGTATGTGTTGAATGAATGGACTGTAAGGTGGATAGAAAGATGGTTGGAGCATTGGGCTCACAGAGTAGTAATCAATGGCTCGATGTCTTGTTGACAGCTGGTATCAAGTGGAGTGCCTCAGGGGTCAGTCACAGGGCTGGTTTTGTTCAGTCTCTTCATCCATGACCTGAAAGATGGCATAGAGTGCAGTTTGCAGATGACAGCAAGCTGGGGGAATAGTAGATACACTAGAGGGTAGGGCTAGGATTCAGAGTGACCTAAACAAATTGGAGGATTGGGCCAAAAGGAATCTCATGAGGTTCAACAAGGACAAGTTCAAAGTGCTGCACTTAGGTCATAACAATCCCATGCACCCATGGGCGACTGGTGCCTCCTGATCCTGGGGGGGACACCAGTGGCCAATCACCCTCTATTGAGCACTGGTGAGGCCACATCTGGAGTACTGTGTTCAGTTTTGGGCCCCCCACTACAGAAAGGATGTGAATAAATTGGAGAGAGTCCAGCGGAGGGTGACAAAATGGTGAGGGGGCTGGAGCACACAACTTCTGAGGAGAGGCTGAGGGAACTGGACTTATTTAGCAGTATTCAACTACCTGAAGGGGGGTTTGAAAGATGATGGAGCTAAACTGTTCTCAGTAGTGACAGAGATGACAGAATATGGATGACCAGTCTCAAGTTGCAGCAAGGGAAGTTTAGGTTAGATATTAGGAAGAATTTTTACACTAGGAAGGTAGTAAAACACTGGAACAAGTTACCCAGAAAGGTGGTGGAAGCTCCATCCTTGGGGGTTTTCAAAACCCAGCTAGACAAAGCTTTGGCTGGGAAGATTTAGTTGGGGATGGTCCTACTTTGAACAGGCGGTTGGAATAGATGATCTCCTGACATCCCTTCCAACCCTGACTTCCTATGATTCTGTAACATAGTGGAAATTACTGCGTGGATCTGCTAGCTCCAGAGTGTTGCTTGCTGGTGGTGATGTCAGTTCCAGGGGGAATTGTTATATGAGACATGATGTTCCATGATATAGTAATTCATGAAGCAGCAATACAATCTGAGCAGCCTCAGTTGTCAGAGATTGTTGGTCCCTGGACTCGCTTCCTTCTGCGTTCCCCTGCAGATGGTTAGTTAAAATGCTCACTATTTGATGTTGAAGTCGATAGTATTGCTCACATCTTCAAAGCCAGGCACATACTTTGCTGAATTAGGACTCTAAAATATGTTGCTCTAATGCTGGCTCTGGGTATGTAGAAGTCTTATAGTATGTGCCTTAAAGAAAGATACTATCCTTATACTGCTCTTTTGCCATCAGACTAATTAAACATTTCATACTCCATCTAAATGAGCTGTGAAAATAGCTGTGCCTTAGGTATCAGCACCCCAGTGAGCAATGCCACACTAACACATCAAAAGTAATAAAGGAGCTCATCCACCCACACAGTCTGCAGTGACTTTAGTTAATGTAGCTTAGACAGATTTTAAGGTACTAATGTACTAACCATTTAAAAAACAAAGTGCTCCATAGCAAGATGGCATTGGAGTCTCTCTTTTTTAATTAACATATTTATTTGTTCAGGAGTGGTGTTGTGATAGAATTTGTAAAGTCTGTTTGTTCTCCCGACATTTAAGCAGCAGATAGTCTTAATGAGAGTTTACGTGTACTGAGCTTCATAAACCCAGCCCTTATTCAGAATGACAAACATTTTCAGAGTCTTATTTTCCAACAGAATAATAGAAGCCTTTTAATCAGAAACTGTAAACCATGGGCATGATATCTTTTCTCTGGACTGATAGATATCTATGGGAATATTCCCAGCCCCCCTGGACCAAGACTAATACCTTCAATATGCCTCAGTAATTTAAACTCATCATTTTTATAAACCTAGTCACGAGGATTCCAGACATAGGTTTTAAGTCTTCAGGGCCACAGGTTATATATACATTCCTAAAAAATGGTGATAATTACCAATCTATAGACAAAAATAACAAGCCTGGCCCTTCCTCAGTTTCCTCATGCTCTAGAGTACTTGGGGTTATGTATTCTTCTCCACCTCTGAACCACAGAGTTGTTTCCAGACCAGCTCATTTTCTCTGGCCTTGGCTTGTCCTGCCACTAGACTCTTGCTTATCCTTTCTCCTCTCCTGCCCCAAATACTTTTTGTGGCAATAAGAGTGCGAGTTATTCTGTCAGTCATTTAAAACTCTTCCCTTGTCACCTCCATCCCCCAGTCCTGTCTGAGGAGTTTCCACTTTTTCTTCAGTCTTGCAGAGAATCTGGGTCAAACTAGTTGCCCTAGGCTTTAGCCTGCCTTCTTGACCAGGCAGTTAGCCTGTAAAGTGCAATCATTAAAGTTAGCCACTCTTGGTGTTGTTACATATTAGGATTAGAACATGTTAAAGATAGGCAGCACTAAAGTTAGACCATTGTCCAAGTAGTCACATGTTAAGGAGGGGTGGGCTAAATATGGCCTGCAGACTGGATCCAGCCCTCAAGGCACTTTTGTCCAGCCCGTGGTACCCACCAACAAATTGTACCCTGCCCAGCCCTCCTACCCATGACAGTGGGAGTGAGGTGCCCAAATATATACCCCTCCCGCCACCAACATGCCCTACTGTATCTCATTCCAACCCACTTGGGTGCATAGACCCGGCCTGGCCAGCACACAGCTTCCAGGTAGGGCTGCTGTTGCCACTGCTACAGCCACCCAGGGACCTAATTGGGTTCCCTTGGGTCCCACTCATTCCAGGCACCAGGTAGGCACTTTTTGGTGGGGGTGGGGGCAGAGCTGCGGCTTGGTGGGAGCACAAAGCATGGGGATGGGGCTGGTGGCAGTGTGGAGCCCACACCCAGGGGGCGCATCTAGATGAGCACACACATGTGGCTTGCAGCATCTCAAAGCCCTTTGAGACACTGCAAGAGGCACAAGTGGGAATGAGAAAACATTCTCCGTACTGCAAATTTGTAGTGCGGAGGAAAAATTAGACCCCTGAATATCCAGATGTCAAAAAAAAAAAAACCTGCAGTAGAAAAAAGCGGGGCAGGGCACAGTCCTGGACAACCAGAGGCTGGGTCCTCCACAGAGATGCTCTGGTAGCAACCAGAGTGTCTCTATGGCTGGCCCTCACCTTGGTGCTGAAGCACGCTGCCTGCCCATGGGGGGGACCCCCAGTAGCCTCATCCTCCCCTGGCCCCCAGATCACTGCCCCACCTGGCCCCACCCCTTGCCTGCCCCCCAAGGCCCACCAATTGCTG
>NW_017728994.1:75469781-75470189 GCF_001723915.1 Gavialis gangeticus | reverse complement strand
GCCCCCTTAGCCCCCCATCACTGCCTCTCTGGACCCCAGCATCCTGGCAATTAAAAAAAAACCCACTCCACACTCACCAGCAGTAGCAGTTGCCACTGGGGTCACTGGGCCCTCCCCCCCGCACAGTGCAGGGCTGGGTGACAGCTGCAGTGGCCCCAGTCCAGGCCCCACTGCCCCCTGCTTCCCCATTCATCATGGGGGGCCTCTGCCAGGAGGCTCCAGAGCCCCCACAGCCCCTGCTACTGCCGGTGAGTAGAGGCTTTTTTTTTTAAGTGCCAGAGTCTGCAGGGGGGTGGGAGGGCAGCCATCATGGGGCTGGGGGTGTAAGCAGGGGCTGGGGCTGGGTGGGGCAGCCATTAGGGGGGCTCCAGGAGCCAGCAGGGGATGGGGCCAGGCAGGGCAGCAATC
>NW_017728994.1:75467952-75468297 GCF_001723915.1 Gavialis gangeticus | reverse complement strand
GCCAGCAGGGGATGGGGCCAGGCAGGGCAGCAATCTGGGGGCTGGGGGAGTAAGCAGGAGTGATGCATGTGGGCCCTCCAGGAGAGGCAGCAGCTCCTGTGGGGGCCATTTGACCCCTACTGGGGGGCTATGGCCTCTGTGGGGGGTGTAACCCCTTGGGGGTGGGCTGTAGTTCATGTGAGAGGGGCTGTAACCCCTGTGGGGGGATGTGGCCCCTATGGAGGGGCTATTACCCCTGTTGGGGGCTGTGGCCCCTGTGGGGGGGACTGTGGCCCATGTGGGGAGCAGTAAAACGTATAAGTATTTAGAATTCACTTTATTATGATGATGGAGACACTGGCAGGC
>NW_017728994.1:75461122-75467886 GCF_001723915.1 Gavialis gangeticus | reverse complement strand
GTGTGTGTGTGTGTGTGTGTGTGTGTGTGTGTGTGTGTGTGTGTGTGTGTGTGTGTGTGTGTGTGTGTGTGTGTGTGTGTGTGTGTGTGTGTTTTTCAAATAGGAAACACCAGAATTCCTGCTAGGGAGGCCAGTGGCAGAACCTGCCTGCTCAGAGCTGGCACCTTGGACCCATCTGTCTGTGGCTGACCTCCTGGCCAAATGGGGCCAGAAGGACATGCTTTGACAGTTTAAAACAGGCCACCACACCTGGAACAACTTCTGGGCAATAGCTGACCAGATGGCTAGACAGGGGACACACAAGGCAGTAGTGCCGCAAAAAGGCCAGCTTTGCAGCCACAGCCCACTGGCACCCGGCCCAGAGGAGCAGATGCCTCTGGCAGTGCATTTCCCATCCAGGTTTGCAGGTGCACAGCCGGTCACAGCCAGGCAGCAGCCTGCACTGCCAGACTGCTGCAGTGGGTAAAGGGTGCAGGAAACTCTCAGGGCTGCTTCAGCAGTCCAGCTGGGACAAGGGGTAGTGTCCCCAGGTACCAATTGGTTGAGCCCCAGAAGCTCCTCAGAGCCAGTAGCCCTGAGGTACTTGACAGGGCAGCTGTTTGTACTGATGGGGCCAGGACAGGGCAGCTTTCTATACTGCTGCGGACAGCACAGGTGCTGGCTCCAGGGTCTAGCTCCCCCTGGCTCCAGATCCAGGAGGAGCCAGGCAGGGTTATTTTGCCCCAAGTGGCACAATTTGCCCCACACCAAAGAGCATGTCTGGGCACATTTGCTGAAGCCAAAAGCCCTGGCCCAAATTTGCACTGTTTCTATTTGAGCTGCTGCAAGCGCACGTGCCTGCATGTGTGGATGCGCCCAGAGAGGCAGCAGCAGCATGGAGCTTGGGTGGGTAGGTGTGGGTGAGAGGGAGGGTGGGAGAGGTGGGGAACCCCCACACTCTGCCCATTTTATGCAGCCCCTATCAGGTAGTGATGGCAGAAGCAGGCAGGGGTGCTCGGGTTGCTTGTGCCCAGTGTAGATGCTAGTACCCAGTAGCACGTGGTTCCAACCAGCACTGCACATCACGGGGAGGAGCACAGCCCCTGCTTGGTTGCTTCTATCACCAGCACTCCCCACCATGCACGTGCAGCCCCTGCACTTGCACATCACCAGAGGGAAGCTCCACATGTGGGACCCAGCTGTCTACCCTGCCCCTGCCGCACAGGTCCTAGGACTCCAGAATAAGTGGAAGGGAGCTCTGGTTCCTGCTTCCTCATGGAGTCCTGGGACCACGCTGATGGTTCCAGCATGTGGGGCTCCCTCCCTTGACATGTGAGTGTGGGGACTGCATGTGTGTGGTGGGGAGTGACAGCAGTGGAGGCAGCCCAGTAGGGGTTGTGATCCTCGCTGTTATGTGCAGTGCTGGCTGGAGCCTCGTGGTACAAGGCACCAGCACCTGCACCAGACACGAGCGCCCCCACCTGCCTCTGCTACTGCCGCACCATGATAGAAGTGTGTGTGTGTGAGGGGGCCACCCCCACCCTCCCTCATATCCCACAAACACCACAACCCACATATCCCACATACCCACACCCTGCCCCCACAACCCACACATATACAACCCCCAACATATCCTGTGCCCCCCACAAACATCCTACACACCAGTACACACAGATCCCTATACTCTACCATACACACCCCCCCACACAATATACAAGACTAAGATTTTATTTTTAAGTTACTCAACCTATTAGACTCACTGCCACCCCCATCATCCCACCGCCAGCTCACTTCCCCAGTTCCTGGCTCCCTGCTCACCTGCAGCTGCCGGCTCAGACCTGGAAGCAAGGGAAACTCATCTGCCATTCCAGGGGGTGCATGGGGGCTGGATTCAGCCTGGGGAGCTGTACCTCCCTATCTTCATCTCTGCCTCCCTGCCTGCTCTCCAACTGGTGGGAAACACCCAGGGGTAGCAGACAGGGAGAGGAAACCCACCTGCTGCTGAGCTCAGCCCAGGAGAAGGCATGGAGGGGGAATCCTCCCTACACACTGGCATTATAGCTACTGCTTTCTGGGCTGAGCCCAGTGTCTAGACAGCCTCTGGACTAGGCTAGGGGCTTCCCTTGTACCTGGGACAGCACTGGCAGTCACAGGTGAGCAGGAAACCAGGAGCCAGGAGCCAGGGAAAAAAGGAGTGTCAGGGTAAGATGGGGTGAGCTCAGAATGGTATCCAAGGGAGAGGTGAGGAGACATGCCTTTGAGTGCAGGGGGGAAGCAGGGAGGAATTCTTACCTTCTTTGGGGCTTCCTCAGCTGCCAGCTTTCCCTGGCTGTCTCTGCCCCAGGGCATAGATCATCCATGTTGTGGGGTGGGATGGAGCTGAAAGCAGTACATCTTGGTTTCTGGAAGACTGCTCCCAACTCATATTGGCCCCATGCAGCAGTCTAACATTTTTGCAACATGAGCTGCCTAAAACAAGCTAGAGATAATCCTCATCTAAAGAGGATTATCTCTGAGACACTCAGAGCCCACTTAGCTCATCTTTTCCTGCCTGAAGATGTGGACATTCCCATCTTAAGGGCTCTTAACATGCAGGATAATTAATGTGTAATAATAACATCTTCTCTCTTTTCCCATGTCTAATAGGGATGTGTTAGAAGTCATGTCTGCACAGGGGAATATGCATAGGTGTAGAGGCAGTCCATGATACTGCAGTTTTGATTTCTTAATGTGAATCAGAATTCTGAAATTAGATTGTTTTAATGATCATGCCTGCATATAGGGGAACGATTTTGCTAATCTCACATGGTTGGTGTTTGGCCTAGATGGTGAAACATGAGTGCATTTGTCCCTGAAAAGAATGTTACAACTGCAGCAGCAGGTGTGCAGAGATACGGACAGGAAAGGAAATTACTCCAGGCACAATGTGTTTGGATGCTACTGAAAGTTTTCTAGCACTACCCTCCCCCCTCACTGTGCGGGTGCCTCAGCAGAGCATCATCTTCAACAGGGCACTTACTCCCCAACAGTACAATATGTGTTGCTGCCCCTGTCCAGCAAGTAGGCGTTTATGTACATCTTTTTATCATGCTTAGCAATGGTGAAAGTTGAAAGCAGAGGTCCCTACATGTTCCTCTGAAAATCAACCTCTCTTCCCTGAAAGTAGAAGCCATTTATTGAGCTATTAATCAGCTCCTTAAATTCAAGATAAATTGAAAAAGGATCTTATCAAGCATTTAGGAGGTGTTTTTACTGTTATAAGAAAGAGCATATAAATGATTGGGATAAATTGTACTTTAATGTTGGGTTATAGTTTGCTTGTTTTTTTCAATTGCTAGTATATTTATACTATTTTGTGCACAAATATATATTGTGCTTTGAATTCACAATTTTTGTATTCCTGACTCAGTTATTCATTTCAGATAGAACAGGCTTTGCATTGCCAAAAACCTATCTCACTTACACTTATATTCCTCTTTAACAACTGGATTTCAATAGTGCAGAAACACAAATTGCCAATTACGTTTGCATTATTAGTATACAGCCAACTTTAACGAAATTTGAAACACCTCATATAAAACAAGAAAATAGAACAGGAATGCAAATAGTTGTTATGTTCATGGAAAATATCTAAGACAGTCTATATTTAACAAATGGCTCATTTTTTTTTATAATGGATAGAATCAAAATGCTAAATTCTCAGCTCTGGACCAATGCAAAACTCTGAGATGCATGCAGTCTTGTTCTAGGTTCAAGTTTTGCAGCTTGTGTGCATATTAAATATTCACAATTGGACAACAAAGAGGTAAAAGAATAGTTTCCAACATCTGTAGTACCATACAAACATGCCCCCACATACCCCACAGTGTGGATTTTTTGTTTGTTGTTCTTTTTTTTTAGCCCTTGCCATCAGACATGTATGGTATGTCATCCATATATCTTTTTCATTGTCTTTCTTGAAAGCCAATTGCTATATCTTTGACAGAATAATAGTAAATATAGAACTGTGACTCTTTTCTAGTAGCTAAACAAAGTTGGGGGCTTCATATTCAGAAAACATTTTCTCTAAATATTTGCATATTGTGTATTTACAAAGCTCATTGCTTCTTGAGGTAAGCTCAAGTAGTTCCAGTGTACTATATAAAGCAATTCCTTAAACAAGAGTGAACTACTTTTATTTTTTTTTAAGTTAAAAGCTGCTTCTAAGGTGCCTTACATGGAGGATAAATAATCATTTTTACCATGGTCCATTGTTCTAGGGAAAACTTTAATTCACCACTAAAACTTAATATCAGTGAAATTAATTGCATCAGAAACAACCAGGGAACTTCACAAGTATTCAAAACACATAAATAAAACTACCAATTAGCCACTGCCACTACAGAATGCTCTATCTTCTTGTCACACACTGTGTGAAAGTGTCCCTAATTGCAGTGGCAGTATAGAATAATAATGTTTCTTTTCTGCCCAGCACACCTTTTCTTCATAAAAAATACAAATAGGCTTTTCCAGGAAAGTTTCTGTTTCTTATTGTTTCTCTGCAAACCAATCATTCCAATATGGAAGTGAATTTTAAAATGATTTAGAGATAAAATGTGTGCACTCATTTATGAAAGATTGATATTTTAGAATTATCCCCTTCTTTATAACAAGGTTTGTTTAAGATTAGGCCTATACTGCACACGTTTCCAGTATAAATGCATTACAGTTAATTTCCATGGCCCCAGTTCAGAAAGGTTTCCTTGTTCTGGACAGCACTCAATCGTGGGCATCACTCTTATGCCTCATTGCCTTCAAACACCTTTCTGCTGGCTCTCTTGAAGAAAGTTGAATTCCAAGCACATTTAAGTGCTGTTGTGATTCAAGATACATATAAAATAAAGTGAAAAACCTTGAAGACCTTTGTTAGTTGCAATACACTGTAGTTGTTATTCTGCTAGGCACAGTACAATCTTTAATGGCCATCATCCTTGGCCATTATCATAAAAGAAAGATGATAATTGATGGTTCTGGAAAGCCATTGATTAAGCACTTAGAAAAAATAGATTTGCCCAAAAAGTCTCTCCCATCCCTTTAAAATAGAGTGAAAGCCTGAGTAACTTATCTGCTACCTCTCCTAGGGGCTATTTTGGCCACAAGCAAGTAGATAGGACAGCTGGCAAGAGTGATAGATGTTCAGGCTTCATGGGCAAGGTTTAACACTCAGTTATAAATAATAATAAAGAGGTAATGAATGGATCGATTAGTTTGTGTGTCATCTATTCTGGTAAAAAATGCCCAGGAAGCAGATGACAAAAAGGAATATCTCTTACCAATTTTCACAAGCTGTTGATTCCCTTCTAACCTCAGTTTTGCAGCATTATGACTTTGTATCACCCATATGTCTAAAAATGTTGTATATTATAATGTCTGCTGTGTTTTTTCTGCAAGTTTCTAGGGATGCCTGGCAAATTATTAGGTTTATGATTTAACAAGCTTAAAGGAAGTGAAACCTGAGCAATTAAGAAGTTAGGGATTTGCATAGTTTGAAGCAAATTGTTTTGTTGTTTGCTTGTTAACATCTGATTCAGTTCAAATCCCTAGTAAACACTGCAGATGAGCTTTAGAAATCTGCCATAAGTGCCATTCATTGTAGTTAGTCTCCTCAAGTGTGCCACTGGAGCCCAGCATATATACATATTCTGCCCTATTTTATTGATTTCCGTCGAAATGACTTCATTCAGACCTGTCAACATTCCTACCCTGGATGCTGAGCTCCTCCTGTTTTTAGCTGCTACCTGGACTTCTCTTGCCTAGGGCAAAATTATCCTGATTCGGGCCTTGGTTCAGCAAAACGCATTAGTGTATATTAACTTTCATTAGGACTTAAGCTTGGACTTAAATATTTTGATGACTTGAAATGCTGAAGAGCTTATAGATACTCTGGGCTGAGAGAGTCAGATTGCTTTAGAGGAGAAGGCCATTTTATGGGGCACCTAGAGAAGTGCAGATAGGCTGCTCTGATGAGCACGTTAGGGCAGACTCTATCAAGTCTATTGGAGCATGGTAGTTACTGTGCTTCAACAGACTTCAGCATCATGTGTATCATTGTCCCTGTACTGAAAAAATGGCAGCAGGGTTACTTTAACTACTTTAAGTAACCACCACCATTTTTCAGTGTGGAGATGCTGATACAGTTGATGCCCTGGGTGCTTTGATTAAAGTGGCTTCCCCTCTTCCCCCCCCCACCACTCTTGGAGCACATGTAAAAACATCCATGGTGCATGGGCTGGCATATAAATCAGGACTTCATAACATCCTTGATCCATGATAGATTTTTCAGAGATGTCACAGCAAAGTTTGCACAGAAATTAAAGGGTGAATATAGCTTTTACATAGGAACAGACTTTTTATTTATTGAGTTCAATGAAGCTAATATTCTGCTCCAGTTTCAGTCTATATTGTTCCATTTAGTATCATTATGGCTACATGAACAAGTTACCCTAAAGCAGGGTGATGGGTGAAGTTACAGCTTGTCACCTATTCCAGAGTAAATACCGGTGTATGCTCTTACCTTACAGTTAGTTCAAAATGTCTTTATCCTTTGTGAAAGTGGGGTAAGCTACTTTATGTTTACCGAAGTAAGCATGCACATGGACAATTAGCGTGGAATTATACACTCTCTAGTTACCTATCAGTATTGTGTTAACGAAGCCATGAGCAGAGCAAGAAGCCCTGATTGTCTTAAAGCCACCATGCCTTCAGTTCTGTTTCTCTGTCTTCCTAAATGTCTTTTCTCTGCTTTT
>NW_017728994.1:75440413-75456122 GCF_001723915.1 Gavialis gangeticus | reverse complement strand
TATTCCAGAGTAAATACCGGTGTATGCTCTTACCTTACAGTTAGTTCAAAATGTCTTTATCCTTTGTGAAAGTGGGGTAAGCTACTTTATGTTTACCGAAGTAAGCATGCACATGGACAATTAGCGTGGAATTATACACTCTCTAGTTACCTATCAGTATTGTGTTAACGAAGCCATGAGCAGAGCAAGAAGCCCTGATTGTCTTAAAGCCACCATGCCTTCAGTTCTGTTTCTCTGTCTTCCTAAATGTCTTTTCTCTGCTTTTAGCCCTCTTCTCTCTTTGCAAGTTTCCTCTGATCCTCCCTCTATACTTCCTTCTTTGAAGCAACTACCAGTTTTGTCCCATAATGGGCTTTGTTCCACCTTCTGTGTTGATCTTTCTGGGGTTGGAACAGGAATGAAATGAAGTATCGTTACTGAGCTTTAAAACTGACTCTCCACTGAAATTAATAAGACTCAGGGGAGTTTACCTTTTGGAGTCATTGTTTCTGACTACCTCTGCTCTGCAGCCTCAGGCAAATGTCAGTGCCAGTTATAATCAGTTCACGTTTGGAGTTCTCTGAAGAAAGACATGATTCAGCACAATCTGAGTATATTGAGCAGGCTGCATGAATGGGACAAGATTGTTTTATGTCTTTTTTTTTACTCTTTTTCTGCAAGTAAAGAGAAGTAGTAAGCCATATCAGTCTGAAGTCAGGCAGAAGGAATGGCAGGGTAGCACCTTAGAGAGACACTAGTTCAGAGAAGCATAGGTAATAGGGCTGTGCTAACCAGCTGTGTTTTGATTCCATTTGGGATTTGGCCCTTTCAGGACAGTGAATCATTTCAGTGTTTTGGATCCCTGTTCCATTTCGATTCAGCTGAATCTGTTTCGAAGTTTTGACACTGTTTCAGTGATTCGGCCATGGGCTATAATGGGGAATCACTAAAATGCCTATAACTTTGTCATTTCTTGCCTGATCTGCATGAAAATTGCATATATGGTAAGGGAGCATGAAGCTTGCCACGTTTCGAGGAAATAGGTGCAGGGGGTTCTGTGAAACTAGGCCTCAAACTGTTCAAAGCAAAACTCATAGCATGTGACTTTGTGTGTGTGTTAAGGCACAGCAGGATGAAAACAGCAGGGATGGTAGCCTGTAATGGGGGGCTTTCCTGGTGCTGGTCAGATCTCCACCTGCCCACCTGTTTCTGGGCCAACCACCCACCCCTCTTTCTCCTACCACACCGTGATGAAAAACTGATTCAGGTGTTTCCCAGGTGGGAGGCTGCCCATTTATGTGTCTTGGGGTGACATCCATTCTGCACCTCTATACCCTCCCTACACTGTGGCCCATGCCTCACACATTGCATCCTTCACCCCCTCCAGCTGTGGTCCCCTGTCTGGGATCTTTGGCTCCCCCTTAGGCCCTGGCCCTGTTTTTAGGCCAGTCAGAATTATGAACCTCTTGCTCTAGGCATTGCTTGCAGTGGGCCCCTGGCCCTTTGACCCCCCTTTGGGTCCTGGCCCCAGCACAGACCAGTTGAGAGTACTTCTGATATGTTTTATTAGACCAACTGAATAGGTGAAGTATATCTTAGCAAGATTGCAGGTTTAAAAACCCTTTGTCAGGCTGCAGAAGCATCTGCAGTTGATGTGTGCTCTTCCTGGGTGGAAGGAATAGTAAAGAAGCCAGACAAGATAGCCAGTCAGTGAAAATGTAAATTGAGGTGTCAGAGAATAAGAGACAGGCTGGAAGGGGCAGGCAGAATAGGGATGTGGCAGCCAGATAAAAGTGGAGAGGTACCTGGGGAGTCAGATGTCAGGCAAGTTACAGTGTGTCATAAATCCAATGTCTATATTGAGTCTATGAGTTTTTGTATCCAGGAGGTCGATGAAGTGAAGTTTCATCTGCCATGCCTTGATGGAAAATTGATTCAGATGTTACCCAGGTGGGAGGCTCCCCATTTAGACCTCTGATGTCTAAGGGTGACATCTGTGTTGCAGCTCCATACCTCTCGTACGCTGCGGCCCATGCCTTGCAGATCCCAGGCAGGTAATCTCACTTGGAGCCTCATAACTCCACTGTAACCAGGAAGACTCAGGCCTCAAACATCTTATAAATCTGGGCTTTCCCTAGCCAGGACTGTGCATGCACATGGCGCCTCCTACCCACCTTTCACCAGGGACGTTTGTGGCATTTCTGGGGTGCTGCTGCACCACTGGCAATCCCACCAGGCCTCCTGACCCTGGCAGGGTGCAGCTTTACGTCATGCCCAGGACTTGGGATGTCCTCCTTCCCCATAGCCCCATCCTATACCTCCAAGTGCATCCTGGCACGGGAGCTCAGTAGGGACATGTTCTTCCCCTGCTGGCTGGTGATACAGTGAGTGCCACTTCCAGCTCGGAGAACAGGGCATTTAATGGTTGTGAAACCAAACCAAAAAAAAAAAGGAAATTGGTGTGGATGGAGTGAGGAGGATGGTGCTCACTCCCTCTGCACAAGAAGCTTGGGGAACCCCAGTAGTGTGAGGGTTCCAGTCCTTCAGGAACATCAGCTGCTTCACCAGACCAGGATCCAAGGAGGTATGGTGGGGGTCACAACATCCCCAGCAATGCTGAGCACCCTCTTGCTCAGAACACTGGTCGGTGGACAGGACAAACCATGGCCAGATCCTGCCACATCTGGCTGCAGCTTGTCCAGTAGGCCAAGGGATTGCAGAGCAGCAGCTCCATGTCCTCAGTGAGATAGGTAGCCACCAAGGCCTCAGTGCTACCTGCCCGATGCTGGGCTCCGCTGCCTCTGGACCCCAACACGGAAGCCATGCCCTTGCCCCACATTGGAAGCATCTGTGGTGAAGGAGACTGGCTGGTGGATGGAGTGCTGACATGGTACAGTTGTTCCCCTATTCCACCCCCCTCACCCCCCCGTCTGTGCCTTTTTGCCTCCCAGACTATGTTCACCAGCACCTCCTTTCAGCAATCCAGGGTTTTTGCTGGTGCATATGCTCCCCTTCACCCTTGGGTCGCACATGGCTGCCAGCATGTGGACCACACTGGACCACAATGGATCCAGGCATTTTTTGATGCCCTCCTTCAGCCGCTTCACCAGTGCCTGCACCTCTGGTGACAGCAGCTTGCCCCAGCCAGGAACATCGATCCCCTGAAACTTCTCCATTTGGTTCTGAAGCTCCCTCACCATGGGAGTCACCTGGCTAAAGAAAGCATCGCCAGTGTGGAAGCTCTCGGTGGCCTCGATGAATGACTTGAGGACCACCAAGATCTGGGAGATGGTATCCCACTCATTTTTGTTAAGGGAGTGCTGATCCCAATCTCCCCGAGCAAGGCCCTCTCATGGATGGCCTTCTGTTGCTCCATCAGCCTTTCAAGCATCAAGTATGTGGAGTTACAATGAGTCTCCACATCCTGCATGATTTTGTGCTGTGGCATGCTCTGCTCTGCCTGTTTGTCCCGCAGCATCTTGCGCCCCTTGACACTCCAGTGGAAGTAGATTACAGCTCTCCATCTGCTCCCTCTCGCTTCCCTGCCAGAAGACCTTACACCTGCCTTTCCAACATACTTCACATTTGGCATGCTAGAAAATGTGTGTCTGTGTGCTGTATATGTGTAGTGCTTTCCTGCACAGTGATAAGACACTGCCAGACAAAGCAGAGCTTTCTTTTTGTTTGTGGTGAAAAAAAAAACAATAAATAAGAGGATTTTTAGGGAAGACATATTTGAAAGGGATTAACAATAGGGATGGTAGGCAAGGGTAAGTGGGAAAGGATTGGCTAATGTCTGACTAAAACTTGGTAGCAAGAAACTACCTACTGCTACCAGCCTAGACCCTTCAGATGCTGTGCTCTGCTGCTTGTGTTGCAAGAGACAGATCTCACAAAAGACAGAGACACACACACACACACACACACACACACACACACTGAAAACAAGTGAGCAAAGAAGCCAACCTGAAAAGCAGTTTGTGGGAGAACAGGAATGATCTATTCGACTAGATGCTTTCTTCCCCTTCAGGGCATGGAGAAAGGCTCAAGGAGGTTGGTAGCATTAGCTAGTTACTGCCCAAAGTAATTCCAGAGCCTAAAGTTAATTTCACATTACAGTTTTATCAGTCTTAAGTTATGACAGCCAAGACATTTATTTTCATTTATGTAAATAATGTGTTCTCATCAAATATATTAATAAGTGTGTGACATCCTTTGCATGGAAGCTTCAGATTTCTGAACTTTAACCTTAACTGATTTGACCTTCCTGGGAATCGTTCTACTTACAGATAGGCTGCTTGTATTTTCAAATTAAGTGAGAATCAAAAGGGAGAAGAGTAATTTCTTAAATTATGTAACCTGCTAATGTAACTGTCTTGCTTTAAGTCTAACAACAGGACCACAGTCAGAAGGCGGGACTGAGTTAAACCCTATAGACCAAACTCATTCAGAGAGACATGAGCAATAGCTTACTTCAGATGTAATGAATAAACAAACATAGGCCTGGAAGATGTTTTCTGATCCATTGAGTCTAGTCCCCAGAATTTGAATTATATAAATCTTCACAGAGATAATGACAATCCTTCTTTTCCTCGTCATTTTATTTTTACAACTAAATTTACCTAAGCTTAATCATAAAAAGCACACTCTTGCATGGCATGTGTGTGTTAGGTTCTTTATGATTTGAGTTTAGGTATTACTCTAGCCCTGAAGGTTAAATTCAGTTCATTTTGAAAGCTTATGTTACATTATGACATTGAACCAACTCTATAGTGCTTATTTGGCATTTGCATTCCAAAGCAGTCTGTTGCAAAGATTGGTTTTTTTATGAGCATAAAGTACTAAAAACACAAATATTTATTCCTTAAAAGTTATGATCGCCTTAAATCAATCAAACATATTTGGGTGAACATAAGGTATATGTGTGTGGTCCACACATATGCAATAAACAAAAAAGTCTGAAGTGTGGATGGAATTTGTGAGCTAATTTCTTTACTGCCAATGAGAGCTGTGCTATTTATGTTTATTGTGCCTAAGTGTGAAAACAAATCAACATAGAAAATTAGCTGAAAGAGATAAGACATTGTAGGGAAGCACATTGGAGCAATCAATATACCATGCATTGACAAAACAAATAGAATGAATATCAAATAATATATATACAATATATCAATCATATGGATAATGAAATATACCATAAAAGGTACAGGCATTGACACTAATTTCCAAAGCTTAGCATCCATATATGTATTATTCCTATGTATGCACTGACTTTATTCATACATATAACTAATGAGTTTAGGAATCTCATAATTTATGTGCATATTTGTTCATGCTTAGCTTTGAATTTCTGATCCCTTTAAATCTTGGCCTCTGTATGGTGAGGATAACCATGGAATAATTTCCTGCAAATATGAATGAAATTGCAAGCCACAAGATGAAACTGTGCTTTACCTTTATGACTTTTTCATCTGCATTCTAAAGTCATTTTCAGTGAGCTGCAATTTTCTTTTCTAGGCTGCTGTGCAAGTCATGGAGGCCAAATGTTTGTTGGGCTTCAGTTTTTGGATCGGATTGCTGTTCCCTCAAGATTATAAACAAACATGATATGGAATTTACATGAAACTATACCGAAATAAATCTGAATTAAATCCAATGCAGAAGGAAAACTGTAGAAACAAGTTTAAATCTGTAGTTAAGAACCCAAATCTCCTCCTTTCAGTGCAAAATTAAGTGTGTGAAAGGATGGACTTAAAGTTCTAATTCAAGCCCATCTCTAATGTTTTTGGAATTGATTTGTTCTCCAAATGCAAATTATTCTGTTTCCTTTTGACTATGGGGAATGAGTATAATTCTTTATAAGTCCGTATAATGATGTTACAGTCTGTCAATAGCAGTGAAGCTGTGACTAAGAACCTCAATATGTTCCTGGAGAGGCTCAGTCAGCTTAGATGGTTTGTAATGACGTATTTTGATTACATTTTCCTACAGAAAACTTTGATTTAAGAGTATAAAATTTGCAATAGAAATAAAGGAAGGAATGATATTATACTGCAGTTGGAGTTAATCCCATGCCTACTGATGTCAATGAGAAAGCTCCATTTGAATTCAGCAGTGTAGTATTAATCATTTGTACAAATTTATTTCAGGTGAACTCAGCTGATCAATCGGTAGCTATACAAGACACAAGGGAAAATTGGCCCCAGTAAACAAGACCTAAATTCAAATCTCTTTTGGTTCACAAACACAATGAAATTTGTTGATCTCATCCAAATCTTTATATGCCCACATTGTTGAATCACAATCCAGGCTATCAGACCTATAAGTCATATTTTAATAAAGATTGACGACGGGAATAGTGGGAATGTTGCAGTGTTGTGTATTGTTGGAGTCTGGGCAATATTAGATACTGGAAGTTAAACTAAGGTTATTATAAAGAGTATAACTTAGAAGCTGTGGGCAACAGAGACATGGTGAGTCTGTCCTGGTACCAGAGATCCAGAGTAATGCAAGTTTCTGGCCTCAGGGCAGTCTGCTGGCAGGTCTACCTAGAGAGCCCTCTACAGCCCTCCAATTCACCTGACATTTTGGAAAATGCTGGTATCCATACTATTGAGCAAACACAGAGGAACCAGATAAGCAAAAAAAATTCCTGCAGGAAAAGAAACTGACTCTGAAATATTCTTTGTATAGACCAACCTCTTCTCAGCTGACTTTGATAATTTATTTCTCCTTCTGGAGGACGTGGTTGGGTATCTACTCGAGGTACTGTAGATAACCCTCATGCTGGGCACATCTACATGAGATGCTAATTACACAGTAATCTAAGAACACCACAGTAGAGCGTCACAGCACAGACAGTGCTAATACAATACTGTGCAGTAGCATCAGTAAGAAGGCATTCGCCAGCGCTACTGCACGGTAAATCTGGTTGCTGTGCATTTAATTTTGTACGTGGTTATACAAGTACTTGGTTATACAAGTACTAAATTAAATGTGCAGTAACCACTATGCATTAATGAACATGTAGATGTTTCCACTATGTTATACATCAAGGGAGTAAGCTGGTGAAGTAAGATATGTTCCATATAAAAAGGCAAGTGTTTTTGCTTCTTATGGCCATTGTTCCAGTGGATTAATTTTTTGAGAGCTAGTGAAGCAGTAGACTCTGTTTATATCCACTTTGTAGTTGGTGCCTGTTTCCAGTAAGAGATATTGAATTCACTTTCCACTGCCACAGCCTCATGGAACATGGTCTTCTACTGGGAACACATCAATGGTATAATATAGTAGAGACTTCCAAGAAATCTGTCCCTAAATGTCTGCCTGAAAGTTACTGGGAATTATCAAAATGTTAGTGACATGAGTGAAGCAAGTGTGGCATTTTCATTCTAACTTTCTTCATGAGTCTTGTCACCTTCAAGATATTTGAAATAATTATCTACTCTTTTCTGTCTTTTCCTGGGCAGATGAAAAGGAGGTCATTATTTGCAAATTGATTCCTACCACACCAAAATTAGAAAAGATCAGAAAAACAAATACCATTTTAATCTGTTGCCAGAGTAGCTGAACTAATAGAATAAAATTTTCCTTATTGTTCACATCAAAATTATTTAAAAGTACTTTGAAATTATATCCTTTATTCTATAGAAAGTTACTTATAGATTTATAAATTATAGTCCTTGTGAGGATCCTTTGGCCGGTGTTCGTAAAACAGAACACTGTATATGTGTGGTCTTTTCCTGAACTTTCCCAGTATATCTGAGTATAGTTCGCACTAAAGCATTAGAACCCTTATGGTGCTTTCTGAGAACTACTTTATTTTTTAAGGCCCCAAATCTGTTTCTGTCAAAGTTAATAGTTTTGCCAATGACTGAAAAAGGAGCAGAAGCAGACCCTAAAAAAGAAATCACCCCTGCCTGAAGTCACAACATTTCTTCATACTGGGGATGGTTCAATATTTTGTTAGAGACGACCAAATTCAAGTCTCCTAGATTTAATAAAATATTCTCTAAGCTGCCTAACATCATAGTGTGTAATTCCTCTCCTCTAAATGATGGTTTTATACACTTACATTTAATTTTACATGGGATAAATGTATTACAATGCAAAGTGATCTCTTCCTTGGATGTCTTCTAGGAATGATTGATTTAATAACTAAAAATAAGAAGGAATAATGGGATGGTTTTTTACTGACATATACGTTATAGCTGTTGGCAAATAATCTTCTCAGCAGTTCTCTAAAGTAATTCAAACTATCTTCTCAAGGGCAACTATCAATAGACAACTATGCTCATAAGGAGTTTAGGGGTAGCAGGAAGAATATTAGGACCTCCTTTTGAAGATCAGGGAGATCCTATTACATCAGCTGTTTTCCTGTCCTACTTGATTTCTCAATAGTCTCAGGCTAAAATATTAACTTGGCATTTCTTCCACCACTATTTTCTTACTGTATTTACTGAAATTCAAGACAACTTCAAATTTAAGATGACCCCTCAATAATTAGATTCTACACATGAAAAATTTGTTAATGAGATATAATTTTCCATGTGTAGAATCTAATTATTAGAGGGTTGTCTTAAATTCATACCATGCTCCTTACCCTCCCACTGCTGCAACAGGGCAAGAAGCAGTAGGTGGGGAAGTTGGCAGGGAAGTCAAGCAACCCAATTCTCACCCCTTGTCCTCTCATACCTTGCCCCCTGCTAAAGTGCTTACTGAAGTCTAGGAAAGAAGCTTGTTTCCAAAACTTGAGGAAGGGCGCTTTGTGCCTGAAAGCTTGTCTAATATCTCTCCCAACTACACAGTTTATCTAATAAAAAAAATCCCAGTAACAAACAAAACCCCCTGGCTTCTTGCATATTTCCTGGATCATCATGGGTACAACACCCCAAACATACTATGGGTCCTGAAGGTCCTGCTTTAAGTCCTCCCTTAAGATATATTTGCAAGAAATTGGCCAGGTATCACTGTCTGGATAGTACAGCTGTTTATTTACTTTCTAAAATGGTGATTTAGAGCTACAATTTAGCTGTGCCTTAGCTAACCAATGTTAACATATAACTTATTTCTGTTACCATTATGATTTCTGGTTATTTTTTTCCCCTACTACTGTGACACTTATATTATGTCTGTGACTATTTTATGTCTGTTTTATGAGTAAACACAAAGGGGTGCCAATACTATTTGGATTTTTAAGTGCCACCACAATACAATAAGGACAGTGCACTTTATATATTATGTACATATACAAATATACCTCTGTATCTATCCATCAGTCTAGGACCAGTTTCTATTCCACATATGAGGTGCACAAGTGGACTGACATACCTAAATGCAGTTCTATTTCCAAGTGTTTGAAAAACAGTTAATCTGAAAAGGGAGCTAGGCCCTGTGTGTTGCTTTCTCATGATTCAGTCTTAAGATCAAACTCAATGGTGTGTTACAAAAGTAGATTAATGGATTTTCAGGGACCTGAATAGAGTAGTATAAAATGCACTTAGGCACCTAAGTCCATGTAGGTCCTAATAGGCAGAATAGGATCTGGCCCATAATGCATATGTTGTAGTTGTGATTTATGTCTTTTCATTTTTTTTTACCTTATTTGAGTTAAATCCATATTATAAGTCGAAGACTGGCCTGGGTTTTACCCAGCACTTTTCCTCCCACTGCACTAGCTCCTAAATCAATCAGTCTGTCACAGGAATAGACTGGAAGGGCAAATTCATTGTAATTTTGGATTCATATGTCCCTTAGAGAGAATTTTTGTGCATGTTAAATTATGAAAATTAAATCAGGGTTCCCAACGTTTTTATGCCACGGCACAGCAGTCACAGCCAATTGCAACCAGAATTTCTGGCCAGCAGACAGGTAAGGATATCCCTGTCCTCTAGGCAGGGGGGTGGGCCAAACCCTGTGCTGCTGCAGGCCCTGCAGAAAGAGTCATGGTCTCTCCGCCCGGCTTTGGGGAGCCGCAGTTTGCCAATCTGTGGACACTTCCAGTCTGGCAGCCAACTGTGCTGTGGACCAGCAGCTGACCCACCATGGCCCAGCACTGGGCCACGGCCGAGGGATTGAGAACCCCTGACTTAAATGAATGATGTTACATGGAAAAGTCTGTTCAAATATGAGATACATTTCTTGCATGCATAAATTTTTTCAAATGTCTCAAGCAGAGGACAAAAACAAATATTGATGTAATACAAACACACACACATACACAATACAATAAATATATATTTTAATTTGATCTATAACTTCTATTGTCTCCATTCCTAATTCTGCCACCACATTTGTGTGATCATGATTTCAGGATTAAGGTCTTATTAGATGTCTACTGTTCTACTATAAATAATGTCTAGTAAAACCACAGCATAGTGCTGATTGATGAAATACTCCTTTTAAGGTGCCACTTGAATTCTCCAAAGGCCTTCACTCTTGCATCAGTGAAGAGAGAAGATCAAAGATGGATCTCAAGTTAAAGTGGAGAATGATAGTTTGCTACCCTGAGTGTTCATGGTATATTAGTTTCAGGAAACAAGTGCTTCTCTTGGAAGACAGGAGGCATGGGGGCTGGTGAATGGACAGAAGGTAGAGGCTTTATAAATAAATCCCAAAATAATGAATTTGTTAATGCTAACACATATTCCCTGCACAGTTTTCATCTTGTGAAGTTACAAAGAATTTTAAAAATAGTTCAGTTGATAGGTAGCCATTTCCTGATTTTGGCAGCTGACAGCCTACATAACACAATTACAAAGCAACACATGAATGAAACGCAAACCAAAGTCTACCAATTCTGGAAAAGCACCAGTAGAGCTTTGACATGCTCCTACAGTAGACAACCATCCATTTTCTTAAGCTCTTGGACCAAAGTTTCATATCTAGTTCACTATGCAGTTTAGCTACCTAAAAAAATGAAGATCTGAATTGACCCTACCAGGAATTTGAACCTGTAATTCAAAGAGCCCTATGCACGATGTACTCCAAAATTGTATAACAATAATATATGCAAGAGGAAAACATTTCTTAGGGTGCTGTTTTTTATTGGACTAACGGTACAGTTGGGATAAAGTTAGATAAACTTTCAAATGTAAGACATTCTTCTTTAGGTGACTGTAGACATTTGAAAGCTTGTTTAATTCTATCCCAACTCTATACATTTGGTTCAATGCAAGATATCACCCTGAGAAACCCTTGCCTCTTGTATATCTGGACCATTGTGGCTACAACATCACTCTTACAATACCATAACAATAAATCTTTGAGTAATAAAGCAAAAAACTGAATATTCATCTGTTCTCAGACCAAAATATGTATCCATCTCCATGGGTACAAATTCCAATTGTTTCTCCAAATAAGTCTTGCAAACGTGGAATGCCCATGGCATATTATGAATCCTATCTGGTATGGTTGTCTCTTGCCAGAGAACATTACTGCTGAGCTGATCGTACTGTTTTCTGGGTCACTCTTGAAACCGTAAAGGTAATGAACCTGGAATGAGCCAATCTCCTTTATCTTCTCTGTGCCCCACTAACATGACAGGGAATCCCTCTGACTAACCATAGGTCATCCTGATAGCATTCACTGTGCTTTAAAATCCTGTGTCCTCTAATTCCATAAATATCATACTTAATATTTAATTCCCTGAATACCAGATTTTTTTCACAGACCTGTCACTTTTGTTAAAGTTTTTATTTTTTTCTTGCTGGTTTTCTTAGTCATTTTAACCCTTTATGAAAACATTCCTTTCAACTTCTGTTAAACTTTACTACTACTAAGTTTTATATTTTTGCCACCTCTGCTGCAGTAAAGGACAGAGTCTTAAAAAAATGGAGCATCATTAAAATGATTTACTGTGTTTTTAAATCCTCCTTCAGCTCTTAGGAGGGTACATCTCACTGATCTGGTTTATAGCCTAAACTCTAATTTTCCTCCAAGAAACTGTAATTGATAATACGGGAATGCATTAAAATAGCAGCTTTAAAACACATTAACTGGAAAAGACAATAAATATTAGTCAGTAGTCCTGGTGATATATTTCTATAGAGTTTCTAAGTTCAGATTATGTGCCATCAGGTCTAGGCAGGGAGCTATCCCCCAATTTGAAAGTTGAAACTAATGATTTTTTGACATTATCTGCAGGGTTGCTGAAATGTAAGGGTGGATGTCATGCATTAACCTAACTCACATAAAGCTCATTAACATGGAACTAATCTGAGTGTTCCCATAGTGTATCCTCTGTGATGTAGAAGTCCCATGGGACATTTAGGATCTGTGGCAGGTAGAGGAATCCTAGAAATCTAGCTCTATTGAAACCATGTTGCCAGGGAACTAGTCCATCTCAGTGGAAAGATCATTTGTTGTAAGATATGTAATAGGAATTAACTCAACTATTATTCTGTCCCAGCTCCTTTTATGGTGCTTTTTTTTGTGCATGGGACTACTGTGACCACACAGTGTCAGAACATTTGCTTCATCCTGACTGGACCATTGATCATTACAATATATTTCTCCAAAGTTTTAAGTGACTTGAGTAAGAAGCCCTGCACTTATTGGGGAAACAACAGATGTTACAATTGTAATTTGAAGAGTGGAGGTAGGAGGAAGAATTGCAAGCGTTCACTGTGAGTGATTTATTCTACTCACTTTGCATGAATCACTTATATTAAATTCAAAGGGGATATGCATGCATAACAGCAAAATATACACGACTAGTTCTTTTTGTTGCTTCCAAAAGAGCCACCTTTTGAATATGTCATGTCTCTTCAGTTGTCTCGCTAGGATGAATCTTATATCTTTGATTACTGAATACTCCTGGCCCCAATTGCAGCAGCTAGAAGTTTCAATGTTAACTTCATATATTCTGATTTACATCTCAGATATGAACAAGAAACAAAACATTCTTCTAATTCAAACAGATGCAAACAGTATTTTTAATAAATAATGCTTATATAAGCTATAGTATTTATTTCGTAAAATGGCTTTGTTGTATATAACAATTGGATGAACATGCTGTGTGTTAGTGGTAGTTTTGGTTACTAATATAGCATCAGTCTCACAATCAGAGAGTCAAAAGGCATTCTTAGCTAAGTCATATTTTGTATTATTCACATAAATGGCACATACACAGCAATTTTTGCTTGTAGGTTGGGGCTGGGGTGGCATGGGTGCTAAGGTACATACATGGTTGCCCAGGAGTTGCAAGTTTGAGGCTATGGTAAAGGACTCATGGCATGGCCCTCACAAATTCTGATGAATCTGCAAATTCTGCTAAATATTTCATCACAAGGATGAAAAAGAAAAGGAATGCTCATAGTTTGTAGGAGCTTGCTCATAGTTTTCAGTTCATCAGTACCCATATAGGCATACTTGCTCTGGCCACGCAGCTGTGCAGCAAAATAGTATCACTTATGTACATGTGTAAAGCCAAACTTTTAATTGCAAAAAAACCCCATGACTAGCAGGTTTTAGATTGAAGAGGAGTTAGGATAGCCTTTTCATCTTCTAGCCCAGTAGCCAATAATTAGGACATTGGTCCAGGGATTGGTGATGGTATCAAGACATAAGCTAGTCATTACTCAGACACCTCTCTAGGCCTTGACACTGGTCCAGTGGAAGGCTGAATGGGAGATGTGGGGCCAGGATAAAGAGAACAAACCAGATGGTTAATGATATGGATGCTACCCTGGAAGGTATGGGCCCCTATCTTGTAGCTTGGGCCACTTCTTTCCCACTAGGGCAGAAATTTTCCAGTGTTGTTTATTCAATAAATATTAAATGCAAGGTGCAGTGAGCAAGATTCAAGAGGAATTTTTACAATACATAGTAAATATTAAAGAAGTGTTCCATAGCAATGACCATGTAATGTGGAAAAGGAGAGATAAAAACTACTGGGTACAGGTAAAGTATTCAATAAAATAGATGTACAGGAAAATTTGCAAGTATGGAATCATGCTTGACCACATGAAACTGTGCAACTAAAATCACACATAGCTGTAAGTTAATGCTGCAGTTCTTTCAATGAATTTGTCAGTGGCCCTACACTGAAATATCTCTTGAGGAATAAGTGGTCCAGCTTTAGTGTAGCATAGTTTTAGCAGATGAAATGGATGAGTCATCTATCATTTATAATTTTTTGATCAATTTAGCCATTTTCCATTTGTGAATTGTTTGTGAGCAGATTGTGTTTTCCTTGGAAGTAGTTCTTATGTTAAATTATTTGCCAAATATTTTCTGTGAATAATATTGGGTCCTAAGCAGCCTATTTTTCCTATATGAGGCATTAAAACTGCTTTGGTTCATTTTGAATAAGACAATTGAATGTGCTATATATTTAGTTCCTCTTTGGTTAAATATGTCACCAGGAAATTCATTTTCTAGTGGAGCTACTGCATGTTTCCTAAATCAATAAGATTTTCCTAGTAATTTCTTAAAATTGACTGCTTTTCTTATAACCTTGTCAGTGTCCAGAGTTACTAACTAGAGCACACACAAAAGAAAGATTGAAACATTCAAAGGAATGCTTTGGAGGATGTCTCCAATTATATTTAACAGCCAGTAAATAAAGGTGCTTTGAATAAGATTGCATAAAGATTATTTTTGATAATTTTATTCAATGGAAAAAAGTAATGTTTTCATTATGGTTCACATGCAGGTGCTGCTTCTAGAATGGATGCCCATATGACTCCTTTGATGCCAACTCAAGTCACCAGGGTAACTGCTGTATCTACACCAGCTGTGACTTTCATGGCAACCAATTTGGTGGATCAGACATTAACAGGTGTGTTTATGTTTCAATGTACTGATTATATTACTAAAGCATATGTTGCATATTTGTGTATTCCCAACCAAATCATGTTTTCCATACTGAAAACTGAAAAGCATTTAAAAAAAAATTCTGCAAGTGTACAGAATTTTTTCTAGTGCCTTAGAAATTTGTTCATAGTGTGTTGGATACTATTCACCCTGCCTGGTGCTTGGCATCACCTTTGCATGTAGCGATACAAAACACCACAGGCACTTGGCATGAGGGTTGCACATCATCACAGGTGGACATGTGAGCTTCAGTGCCTAATGCCAAGGTCAGTGTTGGTGGGGGAAGGGGAGGGGGCACAACCAGCCCCAACTCTGTTCAGAGTAGGCTGAGATTATAGTAAGCTTTGCTATGTGACTGCTCAGAGCATATTCTGGCAGACAAGTTCTTTGGGTAGATGTGATATATTTTATTAGACTAACTAAATAGTTGGAAAAATTGTTCTTTGTGAGCTTTCAGGCACAAACACCCTTCTTCAGGCATAGTTTGTGCTCAAAACCTTGCAAAGAAAATTTTTTCCATCTACTTATTTGGTCTAATAAAAGATATCACATCTATCCAAAGATCCTTGTCTGCCTATGTCCTTAGACCAACATGGCTACAACCAAAACCCCCAGAACATATTCTAACATTTAATGTGGCATGACAGTACTTACTACACTCTAAATAAAACACGTGCTCAGTGACCCATGCAACAAGATCTACTGTTAGTGGCAGAGGAACACTAGAATAAAGTACTTCCTCTTTCCATTTTGAATGAGAGGCTGAATCAAGCTGAGGTACTTCAAGACACTGAAGCAGTATGTATGGTCTGGATAATAGGCTCTTTATGTTCTCCATAACCTGACCCCATATTGCAACAGTAAACAAGGTTTCAGTTCAATTCAAAATTTTACCTAGCCATAAGCAAAAAAA
>NW_017728994.1:75428334-75435413 GCF_001723915.1 Gavialis gangeticus | reverse complement strand
TTTGAATGAGAGGCTGAATCAAGCTGAGGTACTTCAAGACACTGAAGCAGTATGTATGGTCTGGATAATAGGCTCTTTATGTTCTCCATAACCTGACCCCATATTGCAACAGTAAACAAGGTTTCAGTTCAATTCAAAATTTTACCTAGCCATAAGCAAAAAAAAAAAAAAAATAGAAGCAACCCTGTTTGGACATATTTCTTACCCCTAAGTTGTGAACACATTTCTAGGGATATTTTATGAGAAACAGTGGGACTATTCAAGAATGAATAATTTTCAGTCATTGTGTAATGCTAATCTAATTTCTTATGCTACAAAGATAATAGCATAAGAATATTTCCCTCACAGGAATGCCAAATCGGCATGCCCCATTGTAGGAGCTGAGCTGATTTTCTGTGTTCACATCTAAATGCTTGCTAAATGTCTAAATGCGTGCTTTGTGAAAACAGTTGTGTTTAAGTTACCTAAACTGTATTCGTAAATCGTGTCCATGCTAAAGATTTAGGTATAACATAAAATAAGGTGAAGATTTGTCCTATAAAATTTGTGATGTTGGGCTGTTCTAGAAAAAAGAAAAATGTAATCATAGATTCTCTTTGAGAATATGTTTCTGGTTGTTACGTCATTTACAAAGAAATTAGTTTGTTTGGGGTTTTTTTGATTTCACTGAATATTCTCTCGCAAACGTGTACACATTTCATTTTCAGGCATTAATTCCTGGAAAACTTCAGGGAACATCTTCCTTTTGATGTGCTTCATTTTAAATTGAAAAGTTTTTCTATTTTTGTCATCTTCTACTCATTTTTCAGCAGTTCTTCTGTTTTCATCACTTTCAGAGTTATACTGCTTGAAAATGACAAATCCCTGCTTAAAAATCACCTCGAGTGTGAGAATTATGCTAAATTATGTTCAGTTTCCTTATTGAAAACAAATCTTTTGATATAAATGAACGTGGATACTTTTTAAAGAGTATTCTGAGGGTCAGGTAAAATTTTGCTCACGGTGGGTTTGTCTACACATACGCTTTACTGTAGAGTATACTAATTAGCTCAGCAGTAAAGCATCACCATCTACATGTGTGCTGGTATTAGGGGTAGTAAATTAATTAACTCTACCACGAAATAGTACTGTTGGGGACAGTACTATCTTATAGCAGAGTACTTATGTGTGCTGAAATGCATGTGTAGGTGGTGGCAGGGGCTGGCTGAGGCCTGACACCTAGCACTATACTTTAGCACCCTCATGCCCCAGCCAGCCCCTCCACAGCTCAACAGTGCCACCCAGAACCCAGAGCTGTCCCCGCGAGTCCTCTGCCAGCCCAGGGCTGATCTGCCCTGGCTCAGAGTACTTCAGTCCCAGGCACATGTGCAGACCCTGTGCCCTGGAGCACTTGACTCCAGTGTGGACTGTGTTGGAGTTTATTGCTGCATCTTAATTACACATATAGATGCACCCAGTGTCTTGCTAATGTACACTAGTGTAGCCCATTGTAAAATGGAATTTTTAGTTGCCATTTTCCATGTTTAATCTTCCAAATGACAGATTTAAAAACAATGGTCCCTTCCCATTTTATCCAGAATGTTGTGTGGTAACATGACTATATGAAGCCTTTTTGTGACTATCAATATTTTCTGCTAGTGTGACATAACATTTGTTCAACAGGGGTGTTTATACACATGGTCTGGGAGTGTACATGTGGGGGGACGGAATGTGTATCAGCATTCCCGTGCTAAAAAATGGCAGTGGGGGCACTTTAACTAAAGCTTATTGAATGAATTTTAGTTAAAGCACCCTTGCCACCATTTTTAAGCATGGGGATGCCAATGCATGAGATGCTGGAGTCTCCTGGAATGTGGTAATTACCATGCTTCAGCAGACTCAGTTAATCAAGTCTGCTCCAATGCACTGTAACTACAGTGTATTGGAGCAGCCTTACTGCTCATGTATAGGCACCCTCTGTTTCCTAAATCAAATGTCTTCAGGAGGCTTATTGAAAGGTGATAGTTGTAGAAAAGCAGTTGTTATATTTTTGCACTTATCTATGTAATGTAAATAAGATTAATGTTATATTATTTCCAATTTTCTCCTCACAAATATAAAACTCATTCAACTTTCCTTATTTGACTTGTTTGATTTGCTGCCTATTTCATCAAGAAAAATGACAATTTCACCGTAGTATGGATTATCCTTTAATAATATCTAGGAGGACACACACCATTTCAGTGGCTTACTACACAGAGTTATCGTTGTCCTCAATGCAAGAAGAAGAAGAAGATGATTGATAATAACACTACAAATTCAAAGTTTGGAAGTCTTTCACCTGCAGATCTCAAAGGTCTTTACGAATGAGTAAACATAATTATCCTCACTGTGCAGATGAGGCACAGAAAAGACTAAATGCCTTGCTTGAGGTCACAAAGTGACACATTACTTCACTCCCTGCTGTTTATTAAATGGTCTGAGAAAGTCTAGAATATGGCACAAATGAGAGGGCTTCCAGGCTGTATAAACTTTGGGCCATATTATGCCCTTCTCATCCACATTCTTGTGTATATGGAGGGGAAACACTGCCTCTGTATCTGCCCATTGACCTCAATATACATGGACTCATGGAGAAGCAAAGAAATGGGAGACTGTATTCAACAGTGGAGTTCTTGCCAGGAAGTCAGAGCAGACTCCATTGGAAAAGTTCTGGTTTGGGTGGGCTGCACTGCAAAACAGAGAATGCTACTTTTGGGTAAAAATATCTGCAAAAGCTTGGAATTTGAATACTTTATAAAACAGAAACCAATTAAATAAGTCAAGGAAATAGAAATTTATTTCTTAGAGGTGTAATGTTTTGTAGGTCATAAGCAGGCATTTGTATCATTGGGTAACTGTGCTGATGCAGCACAGCAGCTTTCTGCCTCCTCCCGTCCCCTGGCACTTGTCCAGGTCGAGGGGACTGGAAGCCATTCTCCCGCAGTGGGAAGCCTCCTGGAGTGCAGGACCCTTGCTGTCATGGGATAGCTAACTGCTGTTCCTCATACTCCTCTGGACTGACCTGGAGAAGTGTGTATGTTGGGGATGGGGTTGGGGGCAGATGGCAGATGGTTGGAGCCATTCTCCCTGGTTGCAACCATCCTCGGGCCCTGGGAGGATTTTTGTTAGAGATGAATGTCCTTTTCTCCCCTTTCCTCTGCCAATCAGCTGATGGATGGACATTTTTAAGGCAGGGTCCCCACAGAGCTCACTGACAGCTATCCCTGGGCAGGCTACTGGGAGAAAATTGCTCTCCCTCCTTCCCTGTCTCTTAGAGGGAAAGACTGAGAGGAGAAGACTGGGATATTGCATGATCTCAAAACCCCATAAAAGTATGCAACCATTCAAATTAGATGGGGAGGAGGGAGAGAGATTGCTGGTAAGAATTAGTCTAACTTTCTTCCACTTCTTTTCTGCAAGAAATCCCTTAAGCCATGTTATGCTTTCTTTTTCCCTTCTCCCAGCACAAATGTAATGTCTGTCCATGGCCATAGTCTAGCTGGGGAGACAGTTCGCAGCCACCCTGCTCTGTACTGCACTTTATATACTCTGACTAAACTAAGGTAGTGCTATATATTGTGGCCAAGTGTGAGTATTTTCATATCTTTTATGAAGGCAAACTTGAAGTGAACTTGAAAGGGAAAATAATTAAAATGGATAAAAGGAAATATTTCCCAACAGAGTGCATAGATAACCAGTGAGAATCCATTGCCGAGGGCAAATAGGAAGAATGTTAAAAGCAATTGATATTTTAACATTTGCAGCCACATGTTCAAGTGTCAAAATGTCACAAGGATTATTAACTCTCATGTCTGGCAAATGGTTTTGGAGGATCCTAACAGATTGTCTCACCCTGCCACCCAAAACCTGTTGCATAATTGAACAGGTATTGTGAATGATGAAGATGGGGAACTTTTCTCTGACATAATTCAGAGAACTAGCCAGATCCAATTCTACCTACTAGACATCTAAGTGTATGTAGGCACCCAAGTGCAATCCTGTTCCACCCTGTTTGAGTCCCTGAAGACCTAACAAGGCACCTACTTTTGTGACACACAGGGCACATCTACACATGCAATTAATACAAAGTGATAAACTCCAGAGTTTATTGCTCCAGAATTTATTGCTCCTGTGCACACTGTTTCAGCATGTACCCAGGACCACAGCACATTGAGCTGGGTCAGAGTAGCCCTGGCTATCAGAGGACTCTGAGGGAGCCAGCCTGCCAGCCTGGGGCCGCTCCCCAACCCAGCTCAGTGTGCTGTGGAGAGGGTGGGCAGGGGGGAGGAGGAAGGGGAAGTGGGGCTGGCTGCGGCATGAAGGTGCTATAGGACTATCCAGCAGGGCAGAAGTATGGGGCTATCCAGAAGGGCAGCATGTACACATGTGCTGCTTCTGAGTGAAAAACTACACAGCAGCATAGTACTTGCCTAAGAGGGGCACACATGTAGATGCACTATATTTACTGCAAAGCTAGTTAGTCTACTCCACAGTAAATGTCTTGTGTAGATACGCTCACAGTCCATTTATCCTGAAGACTGAGTTGGAAACAAAAAAACAGCTTGGAGAAGGAGGACCCACCCAATACTAAAACTTTTGTATTAATAGATTTTCAGGGATTCAGACTGGAGTGTGATCACATTTAGGCACCTAAATCCAGTTACATGCCTAATAGGTGGAAGGGAATCTGGCCCTAAGTGTGTTTATCCCTGTGGTGGTACTTAATGATGGCTCTCACTTGCAAAAGTTAAAGTATGCATATACATACATGTATGTGGTACCATTAACTTATATATAGGGCCCAGTTTAAATCATGGGCCCAGCTCATGGTGTGGTGACTCCCTTAATCTTGGAGTTCCCCCCCCTACATCGCTGATTGATGGAGGGGCCCCGTTAGCCCCTCTGCTTGCTGCTCAGACCTGATGGCCAGGAGGCGAATGCTGCAGTTTTAAATATGGCACCATTTTTGGCTTCTGCCACTTGCTGCTGAACAGACAGGAGGCAAAAACTGTGATATATTTAAAACTGTGTTTTTCACCTCCTGGTCATCAGGAGCAAGTAATAAACAGTTAGGCCAGCAGGTCTTCTCCATTGATCAGTGGCAGGGGCTGCGCAGGGGAAACTCCAAGATTAAAGAAGCCACCGTGCTGTGAGCGGGGCCCATGATTTAAACCAGATCTTACTTATATGGAACTGCTGACATGCATAAAAGTATACATATTCATATATCTTGGTAGGAGCAGTGCCTAAATATTCCATTTGTATCCTGCCTAGTTCCGGGAACTTTCTTTGTTAACTATATCTCATAACCCAATGGTTTAATAATTATATGATCAACATTAAATATACCTTTTGTAATCAGTTCATTAATGATTCATGACTTTCATTAACTGAGGGGATTTGTGTTCTTTGTAGTGAAAAACACAGTATGACTTTGTTTATTCAAATATCATGGGGGATAGTGAATGTATTAGATCATCAAGTTTCTCTAACTGAGGGGAATTTGAATGTAAATAAGAAACTTTAGGATGTGTGACCCTGTTTTAGATAATATAGAGTTTCAGAAAATTGAAATTTTACTGTAATGTTGTGACAGATTCCCCAGCCCTATTCACTAGGACATTATTTCTATTCAGATTACATCCCAGAAAAATGTGTTATAGACAGTTCAACAGCAATCTATGCACATAATGCTAACAATTGTTTCTTCATCAGAAATACTATTCAATGTTTCATTAATGCCTTTGTTTTCTTTCAAAAGCTAAAGGAATTTTGCAAAGGCAGTAGCCACATCATAATAAAATACACATGCTTATTATTGAGTCTGTGTTAAAACAGGAGACTAACAGCTGAAAAATTCATTCATCAGACTTGTAGTGACATATAACTAACAGACTGCAAGCAGTTAGGCCCTGTCTGAGGTATAGAAATGCCTTTCAAATCATTGCAACAATTTTGTTTTATTTCTGAATTGGATACTAAGAACTAGGACTGGCAACTATTCTGGCATTCATTTATCACCTTCATCATGATATTACCTGAACATCTTTTTTAGTACAGCCTGCAGATCCATTGTATTCAGCCCAGAGTGGAGATACAAGTGATATTTGACAGCAGAGGCTTCATCTATTCCATGCCATGCCATACTAGTGGGGAGAAGGAATAGCAGAAGCCAGGACCTTATGCCAGCCTGCCTTGACTGAAAGTGGATCACTCTGGCCCACTGCCAGAAAACAATGCCAACCCTCTTGTAGTGCCTTAAGTGATGAGACAAACATCTCTCATGTGTGGTTAATTCTTTCTTTCATCTTGCCCAAGGCCAGAACTGCATGTGAAGTGCAGTATTTTATATTTCTAATGATACATATTTTTAAAGTATATGTTGCTATGTTTTTATTTTAAGTAAGACAAGGTCTGTGTAGTACACTTTTGCTCTTAGAATGAAAGTTGGTGAACGCTGGTGGTCCTTAATGTGTGTGGAAGTCCATACTACAGTTTCAGATTGAAAAAGGTCAGCAACCTACAAAACAGATTTGCCCTTGTGGTTAAAAGTTCCCTGGCACTAGAGAGTTGCAGCATGCTAGAACATTACCTGATCTTGTGGATATCCTGGGCCAGGACCATTGAGTGCCTTGAATGCTTTAAACTTGGTATTCTGTGGGAAACAGCACAGACATCAAAGGACAGTATAGCAGCAAGAACTATAAAAGACTGTATAACAGAGTACAGATCGGGCTAAAATTTCTTTCCTGTGTCAAAAATTGTCAAACTGAAAATAGCCATAATGTGCTGAAAACCTGTAATAATTAATAAAATAAAATTTAGAGGGTACCCAGTGAACATAAAGGCTAGGGACAGACATTCAAAAAACCTGAGCCTGAATTGATTCAATCTTTGCAGGTTAGTCTAATCTGCAAAGCTTGAACTGATTTGTAGACATTCCCTTTTCATTCTAGACATGGGGGTACCTGCCTGCAGTGGCTCAGGCTAGAATCCAGGGGGTGCTAGAGCAGCCCTCACTTGCTTCCACAGCACTGAACTGGGGGGGGGGGGGGGGG
>NW_017728994.1:75423503-75427781 GCF_001723915.1 Gavialis gangeticus | reverse complement strand
GGGGGGGGGGGGGAGGGTGGCCAGGCCCCAGAAAGAGGCTTTGATTATTTCTCCCCTCCCTCTTCCCAAGCAGCCCAGCAGGGAATGTTTATCACCCTTAACTCAGTGTTTATCAACCAGTTAAGAAAACAAAGCCTCTCTCCATTAACTAATGGAGCTCTTCTTAAACAGCTCTTCTTAAACAGGTTTTCCAAGTAAGGACATTAAGCGACCTGTTGATTAGCTCCAAAAAGCCTGTGTGTCTCTGTCCTCTCCCACAGCACAGACTGTAGCCATCATGTGGTCTGCTAGCTAATGCTGTGGTGTCTGTGTAAGGCATAGGAGAGGGGGGAATAGTCCCCGCTTAGCAGGGAGAGGCCAGGCAGACTTTCTGTGCCTGCAAGTCTGTGCCGGAGCTGCGGCCAGGGAGCAGAGGGGAGGGGCTGGCTCTGGTGTGGAGCAGAGATCCCTGCCCAGCCTAGAGAGCATGCCAGGAAGCTGGGGGTATCTGGTTTAGTTTAAACCAACCAAGGGTCTGGGACAGATATTCCATAAACTGGTTTGACCCAAATCACTTAAGTCTAATACTACATTCAACCAGGTTTATCTCAAACCAGTTTCAGCCATTTTGAAACTGGTTTGTGTGCACTCAACATCTGTTCTGTTACAGGTTTAAACCAGTTTCTGATCACTTAAACCAGTTTATGTGTAATGTCTGTTCCTAGCTGAAGAGACTTGTGAACTGTTTTCCTTTATAGATTGAATGGAGCCAATGAGATTCTTTTGAAAGAAGGTCACAACTGAGGAGACCAGTACACTTGCTTTTTTTTCTCTCCTCATTTTTGTTACACTAATTTAGAATTCCACTTCAGTGGGAGAAATTAATATAATGAAGTATGATTTTTTGGTTTTGGACAATGAGATGTACTGACCAACAATGCGGTGGGGAAAAAAAATTGCATATCAGAATGGCAAAGAGCGTAGTTCAGGAGTAAGCAACCTGCAGCATGGTTGCCAAAGTATGGCATGCAAACGCTTTTTGCTTGGCATGAGTACCTCAGGGTACACAGTGGAGAAGGGGGTTCCACAACAAGGATTGGGTCCTTTGTGGCTCCCCTACTGCCCAACCCTGGCACGTCAACATGTTACAAGTCACGGTTGTAGTTGTTTCTGGCACTCTGCCCAAAAATGTTGCTGACCCCTGGTGTAGTCTCCAGCATAAAGTCAGGGTGTATCATGTACTGGGCAGTACTGAGAGACTTGAATGCAAACCTGAAAAAGTCCTAGACAACAGAAAAGTCTTTTCTTCCATACCAGATGCATTACAGGTGTTTCATATATTTATGGACCGGGGACATAGAATTCTCTCATATTACTTTTCTTCCTGTATTTCTGCCATGCAATAAATCCACAGGACAGTAATACAGACGAGAACTGGTATGGGGAACAAGGAAAGAAAAATGATTGCTCAGAGGGAAGTTTTAAGGAGAAGAGATAGAAAGCTTGGCAGATAAGAAGGAGATTGCACTAGGCAAAAAATACAGCATAATGAAAGACACTAAATAAAGAAATAATATGGGCAGCAGAGAGAAGACAAAAAAGCATTAGGCCATATTTTGGACTGCATGCTGACACTAACACAGGATCCTGCCCAAAAACACAATCAAGTCCAAAGAAGAAGGTACAATGAAGAAGAGGTTTGTACAGGAAGAAACACATGCAGAAGGAGTAGGAGAGGTATAGGTATGGCAATAAAACAAAGAGCTTTTAGGTACATGAACTTAATGTGAATATAATGATATCTATGAAATTTAGGGAAAGTTTTAAAAGGGCTTTTAGACACCTAGCACATACATTTCAAAAAAAGGTATGTATTATTAATTTTAATGCAAGTTAGGTGTCTAAATACCTTTAAACATATAGGCCCTGGCCTATAAGGACCACAGCTCTTAAGATGATGTAAATCAGCTATATTGTATGGACTTCATTGATGATAAACCAGTTTATACCACCTGAGGATCTGGCCATTAATCTTTACCATTAATTAACAGAGCTGATAGCTCTGAATCTTTACAGTTAATTAACAGCACTGAATGGTGTCTGCTTTGTGCTCTCTTGCTTCCTTCCTTTCTTCCTTCCTTCCTGTTAAATAAGTACAATAATAACTGCAGGGTTCTATCTTTAATAATATATATAAATTGTTTACACACATATTGTGTAATACACCAAAGATAATGCCTCTGGTAACACTTTACTCTTATGTTATGAATTATTATTCATTCAGTTCTACCTGCAGCAAAAATTTAAAGAAGTCTTGTTAATCAAATGTCTTTATTCAAAAGTCTCCAGCACACCCTTAGGTGGCAGTAAAACAACTATGCCAACATATCCTTGTTAATTATGGTACTAAGCTTAGGAGGAAAATTTTTTTTGTTGAAATCATGCTATGGTATCTTAATTGTCAGACTACAGTGTATTTTAAGAACTTTTATTAAACTGAATTGGGGAAGAGTTGATTTAAGAAGGGAAGATCAACTCTGTAGACTAATGTACCAAATACAAGAGAGCAGAAACATGCATCTCAATAGATGTTCTGTCTTTCAGCAGGTATAGAAGAGAGAAATGTTTGAAGTGACCTGTTAAGATTCCCCCTTATGGGCAGTTGAAGCTTCATAGCTTTAGTTTGTAGGTGGCCTCTGTGAGCATTGTTTGCTTTTTGGCAACTCCAGCTCTAATGTTTTTCTAGTTCTCAGGTGCCCTCATTAACAAAGGGCTGGCACTGTAACAACACTTCTCAGCTATATGTGATCAAGTTCAGCTACGTATTGTTGTGCTAGATGCAAGAATCCCTTGGCTGAAATTCTATGGCTTTTTACATGGCCTTTTTAATACAGGAGATTAGTGTCAGTGGTTCTAAAAAAACTTTCTAGTCTTAAAATTAATTAATCTAAGAGGCATATAATGTATTCAGTGAATTTAGCTTCTTATTCCTGTTTTTAAATCATTTTTGTCAGATTCTGTTGAATATACACACTATTCCAAACTGTTTACCTATTTTTTTGTAAATATATTTTATTGTGTGATCAGTTGTGAAATGTCTTATGGAATTATTCAGATATGCATGCTTGGTTCGTTATGTTTCAGATGTGTGACTTGTTCCCTACATCACTTTACTACTTTTACTTTCTAAATAATACTGATGTGGGGAGAAACTTTAAAAGGAAAAAGGGGATCTAGGCTCTGACATCCCTTTGACTTTTTCAAAACCCTTTTAGTTGAACTGTTTTGTCCTAAAAGTAGTACCTCTAAAATATATCAAAAGGAAGAAGAATCAGATTTTCTTTTGATTTGTTTTACAAAACCTTTATAAAATGTATCAAGCCCATCAGATCACCTCTGATGTCTTCCTTTTAATCTGATTCTGTCTACTCAGTCTCACTTTTCTAGTGCTTTGTAGTATGTAAAAGAAAGTGAAAACAAGTTCAGTTCTTGGCCTGATATTTTACCAGTAAAATCCCAGATGTTCACCTTTTTGTTTGAAACTGTGGAAGTAATGAACAAATTAAATGTCTCATTTACAAATTCTTACACTTCTAAAAAGATTTTAAAATAAGATATAGTTAGTGTGTCTACTGAAAAGAGGGAACATTTGAGGGGAAAGAAAGGCTAGAGACATTTTCTGTTGTAATAGGTATTCCTTTTATAGTCATTGAGATTTTCAACAAATTTAAAGCCTTGCATGGAGAGTTTTTTGTCTTTGTTTTTTACAAATGCTAATTGGGCTTTGGTGCTTTACCTGGTTTAATAAAACAAAACAGTATTTCTATAGTTCTCTGAGAATTAGTGTCGCTGCAGAACATGTGGTATCTCAGGGTTCCCTGTCCCCTGTGTGAGCTTCTCCACAAATTCTGATGCCCTTGTCATGAAATAATTCTTACACAAGAAATAGAGTTACTTTTTGATTAATGAATCAGAGAGAATGATTAGAGGGGGGCTAAAGGGCTTCTAATGATAGAAATACAGCAACAAACAAGAAAAAATAGAATACACATGCCTAATGAATATGAAGCTGGGTTATTTTTTTGTTCTGTTTGTTCTTTTCTTTCAGATTAAGTAAATTCCCAATAATCCCATCTCCAATTCTTCTTTCATCTTTGAGTAATCCAAAGAAGGAGGAGCTGTTTAACCATTTATTTACCTTGATCAGTGTTTTGGTTTCAAACCAGCAATATATATTTTTTCATTAATATGTATATGTATATATATGTTTCATAGTTTCATAGTTTCTAGGGTCGGAAG
>NW_017728994.1:75410364-75423492 GCF_001723915.1 Gavialis gangeticus | reverse complement strand
TGGACCTGCTTGAGATGCATCTGTGGATGCATGACAAGGTACGGTTGGCCTTCTTGACTGCATCCCCACACTGTCGGCCCATGTTCATCTTGGCATCAATGATGACTCCAAGATCCTTTTCTGCCTCTGTACTGATGAGAAGGGAGTTCCCCAGCCTGTAGGTATGGTGCTGGTTGTTCCTCCCCAGGTGCATCACCTTGCACTTGTCGGTGTTGAATCCCATCCTATTCTCATCCGCCCACCCCTGTAACCTGTCTAGGTCTGATTGCAGCCTACTCCTCCCTTCTAACGTGCTCGCATCCCCCCACATCTTAGTGTCATCAGCAGATTTGAACAGGGTGCTATTTACCCCTTCATCCAAGTCACTGATGAAGATGTATATATGTATGTGTATGGGAGTAAGGACCTGAGAGAGTAAGAAAAGCTTCATTACTAGATCCATTAATAGTTTAATTAGTAAATATAAAAAAGTACTTGTTGCAGATATAGATTATAGGCCATCATTTCTACTGAACATAGCTATAGCACCATAGTGTAGTTCTGCAGGAAGACATATTTCTGAATCATTCTAGTTCCATTTTTACAAATTGTTCCGCTTTGATCAAAATTTTCAGATATGTATGCTACGGAAATTAAGTAACACTTGTCAGTATATAGTCTACTGCCGGAAATTTTTGCTTGCCATGTTATTACTATGATGTTTGACTGGAAATTGCTTAGCAGAGAAAATGTATAGATAAATATCCCTGAGCTTTGCAGAGTTTGAAATTACATCTAAACTTAATACTATGGTACCTATTCCATAGATTCATAGACTTTTAACTCCAGAAGTTCCCTTAAATCATGTAGTCCAAGGTCTGGAATATCATAAGGCATATAATTTTTTCTTTTCATGCTCCAAATACCATATTTATCTGAGTCCAAGATACCTTTGGACTTAAGGTGGACCCACCCCCTGGTAATTACATTCTATCCATGGAAAAGTATACATTTGTTACAGTTTTCCATGGATGGAATCTAAGTCATGGAAGGTCATCTTCATTCCCTTCTCTCACTGCTACAGTGAGGAAAGAAGTGGTAGGGGGCAAGAGGCCAGACCTCTGCCCCTTAGATTGGACTCCCTGGCCATATCTGACCCTGTCCTTCCCTGCCACTTACCTTTCCACTTGTCCCCTGCCATCTGAATCCCATGCCTCTAGCCCACCCATGCATGTGCCTACCCCCTTGCCCCCTGCTCCCACCTGCTGCCTGTCCCCCTGCCCTTTACCCCCATATGCCTGATCCCTGCTATCTGTGCTGCCCCTCACCATATCTGCCACTCCACCCCATGCATTTGTCCCATCACTTACCTTCTGCTCTGCTCTACCTCCAGAGCAGTCCATGGTGGCAGCCCCTGCCTGATGCTGCCCTGCTCATTTAGACAAAAGCAATGACTGGTCTGGGGCTAGAGGGGACAGCTGGAGCAGAAGGTAAGCTGGGGGAGGCCGCAGAGAAACATGCTGGAGAGGGGCAGGAGGGACAAGCATGTGGACAGGGGCAGGTCTCCTCTACACTCTCCCCAAGCTGCACAGGTAAGTCTCCCCTGCATGCCCTCTCTCACTGTGCAGTTTCCCCCACAGTCCCCTGGCCACATGCCCTCTCCCCTTCCATACAACCCACCCTGGCTTAGGGAAGGCAGCAGTTCAGCTCCTGCTTCATCTTCAAGCCCAGGGCCAAGCCAGAGCTGAGCTGTTACCTTCCCCAGGGCAGTACTTAATATCGTTTGGGAGGAAAAACCTTGTCTCGGATTTTAGTAAATATGGTAGTTTGTGATCATAACCTCTTCTGACCCATGCCAAAGTGTTAACCACGTTCAGTAAAATTAAAGGGAAATGAGAAAAGAACCCTGCCGTATCATGAAATATACATAAAGGAGCATGGCTTCCCCTTTTTTTTTTGTCATTTCCTATACAAAGTAGCATTTTACTTTGAATACAGAATCATTTTACACAGGTGTAAATTGAGTTACACCTGTGCAAATTTTGATTACATAAGATGCTAGGCAGTAAAAAGACTGAAATCTGTGGTATGTAAGATTACCTAATTATGAACCTCCTGTTTCAAGGGACCACTTTCAAATAACTATTTAACTGAATGCCCATTTCCTCTGCCTTCCTCAGATTTACAGCTTTTATCAGTCCTGTAAGTATTTGCTTAAGTATTTGCCTAAGACATTTTTAGTATACTTTAGACTTCATATTTCAGCAAATGCAATAACTTTGTAGACTGCTGTTTCAGAGGAGCTCTGAGCAGTTAAGAACATATACATGATCTGCTCAGGGAGCAGATACAGGCAGATTTGGACAAGCTGGAAAAGTGAGCAGAACAAAATAGGATGCAGTTTAACAAGGATAAGAGCAGAAGAGAAGGAATTATTAGTACACATACAGATTGGGGGAGGACATTCTAAGCAGCGCAGCAGCACAAAGGGATCTTGGAATCATAGTTGACTCAAAGATGAACATGAATCAGCAATGCGATGAAGTGATCAATAGAGCTAACTATACTCTATCATGCATTAACAGGTGCATCACAAACTGGTCTAGGGACATGACACTTCCCCTTTATGCAGCACTGGTAAGGCATCAGTTGGAGTACTCTGTTCAGTTTTGGGTGCTGCACTTCAAGAGGAATGTGGATAACCTTGAGAGGGTACAGAGGAGGGCCACTCATAAGATTAGAGGCCTGCAGGATAGGTCCTATGAGGAGAGGTTGAAGGGCCTGGATCTCTTTAGCCTCCATAAGAGAAAGCTGAGAGGGGATTTGGTGGCTGTCTATGAATTTGACCGAGTGGGGCAGGGGGCACAGGAAGGAATAGGAGATGCTCTGTTTACCAGGACACCTCTTGGAGTAACTGGAACAATGGCCACAAACTGGTAGACAGCAGATATATACTAGACTTTAAGAAGAACTTCTTTATGGTACAGGTTACCAGAACCTGGAATGGGCTTCCAAGAGAGGTGGTGCTCTCCCCTACCTTGGGGGTCTTTAAGAAGAGACTGGACAAACACCTGGCTGGGGTTGTCTGATCTCCGCACTCTTTCCTGCCCAGGGCAGGAGGTCGGACTCGATGATCTGCTGAGGTCCCTTCCAACCCTGAAAATCTATGAAATCTATGTTCCTAAAAAGGTCAAGAAGAGTTTTATCATTGGTATCAATGGGAGCAAGAGGGAGATCTTCTTTTAATAAAGCATTGAGTGAGAAAGAAACAGGAGAGTTTCAGCCAGGAGGGAGGTAGAGGGGGGGGAATATTTTGATCTTCATGTAGTTTTCTTTTGTTTTTCCTCATCCCATTCTTTCCTGACCTGGTTGACATTCTAAGGTAGGAGGTTATCAGCACATAGCACAATGCCAGTCCATAAATACTTATAAAGTTGCTTTGTTTTCCATCACTGCAGGTTTACAGTTCTGTCCCTAACTTAGATTGTAATTTCACCCCACACCTCCATGTTCTCTTACATGACACAAGCAGTTCCTTCAGAACCTGTTAGCTTAGTGCCACAAGCAAAAAAATATTAAGGCAGTTTGGCCCTGAAGACTTGACAGATCAGTTCTACCAAACAGCACATTTGCTCATTTTTAATAATGTAATGCTTTGTCTAACCAGGGAGTTTATTCTCTAAGGGATATAAGTCCTCAAGACACCTCAGGGGGTCACTGATAGTACATTTATTATGAATTTTTTAATTATTTTTCCATTACAGATAATGGCAAAGAATCAAAGAGAGCTTCCTGTCCACAGACCTTGATTTTACACAGTCACAAGAAAACTAAGCCTACAGAGAATGATGACAATAAGGTCTGTTTCGTATCATAGATTTTGTTTTCTTTTAAAAGATATTATAATAATATTGAATACCAGAAACTAGAGAGTGAGCAAAGGCCTATTGCATGATCTGAAACTTTTCCTCTTGATATAGGATTATTCCATATACTGTGTGTTTTGTGAGCAGTCTATCAAATCTCTCTTCCTGGGTATTTTATGCAGCCTTCAATGCTGTAGTATTTGTGGGCCTCCTAATTATTTTAGTAACAGAAAAGACAATCTACATCCTTCTTTCTTCCTGTTCTGATTTTGTTATCTGCTTGTACATAAAAAAGGGGGAGGGGGAGGGGGAGGGAAAAATTAAGAGAATGAGTGTGACTGTTTTGCATCTGTGTTTGAAATTCAACCAATGGACAACTGAAGAAACAAGTAGCCCATAATTCAGAAATGGTTTATTTCCATGGATATTCTTATGTCTTGTAGAGGCTTCCTGACTTCCTTCCTCTTTCTTTCCCTCTCTCTTTTGTTTCAAGTCAGGAATAGTCAGAGACATGAAGCCTTTGTTTCAAGTCAGGAATAGTCAGAGACATGAAGCCTTCACTTTGATAGAGCCCAGATTTTTTGGTCTTTTAATATGGCAGTTTAAATGGTTTAGAGAATCAGGATCCCCGAAATGCCACCATCAAATATCTATAGATTCCCAAATTCCAGGTGTTTGTGCAGAGCTTCTCCAGAAACCCTTAGAGATAAGAGCCTGGTCTTGTTTCTAATGTCCCACTTTATTGCCATTGCTGTGTTCCCATTTGCAATCCTATGTGTACTCAATGAATGTACTGTTAATCCCTTCTTAAGATCATGCACACAGTTATTACATATAGATACGAATTTGACATGAATAGATTACAAAGGTTTTCTTTATGTTTTTCATATATCCATATACATACATAAACATTATTTACATGCATTATTATTATTAACATAGGTAAAGTCTTTTTATATGGGCAAGGTTCTTTGGGTAGATGTGATATCTTTTATTAGACCAACTGAGTAGTTGGGGAAAAATGTGCTTTGCAACCCTTCGGGTGCAATCACCCTTCTTCAGGCATAGGGACTATCTCCTTAGACCAACACGGCTACAACCAAAAACCCAGCTACATCTTTTTATACATACTTTTTTCATTACTGTCTTCTAAAGGATAAAAAACCTGAACCTAGTTCCCTTCAAGTTAATAGAAAACCTTGCTTTCCTGATGCAGATCTTATAAAAATTAACAATTAATAATAGCTAATACCAAATTATGAGTGTCTATGAGTTAGTATAAAACAGCACTTAACTTGCCAGCTTGTTGATATGCTTGTCCCCTTTGAGTAGAAGACAGTGCTACTCCAGGTACTGCTATGGCAGCATGCCATGCAATACATTGCCATCTGCGTACACTGCACTTCCTAAATGTGGCATGTGTAGCCAGTGTGCTGTTTACACCACAACTATGGAGAGAGCACCCAGTCTGCTGCCTCCCATTCACACACAGGTTTACACCACAACTACAGGGAGACCACCCTAAGTGTTCTGTAAAGGTATAGCAGACATTACTGTTACATTCTTATTTTTGTTTGCTTGTCTCTCCCTTCCATACTTTCTAGCACCTTTGGCATCATTATACTTTATGCAGCCATAATGTTTCAGTCATTCAGCACTCAGGCTCTGCATCTGCCCCTATCTCTACGGATGCACTAGGTCTCAAAAGTATTATTGAGCGCTTAGCATTTGTAAAATATTTGGAAGATGACCAGCTTTGTGTACTTGCTTATTATTTTTTAATCATATGATTTTCTTTTAAGCATTAATGCTGTGTTCAGCTATTATTATCCCTCCTACCTCTTTTCCATTAATTTCTTTAAGCTACCACTATAAATTGATTTTCCTTTTTTCCTTTATTTTTTATTAACACAACCACATAACCATATCAAAAACATATATAAAGAATGTTGTAACACATTTGGGGGTGCAAACTGTGATTATCCATATAAATGTTTCAGTGACTTCCCTCAACCTCAGCTATCCATTAGGTTTTACTCAGAAGCAGGGTGGGACTATGTCTCAGGCTGCCTTTTCATTTTTAAAAGACTTGTACCTCCACATCGCAGTATAACTGTGCTCCTTTTCTTTTATGACCCTCTTATATTAGCTGTTTATAGTATGGCAACCAGGTGGCATAAAAATCCATACCTTTTCCATGGTGAATATGTGCCATATTCTCTCTGTCCATTCTCCCTGATTTGGCAAGGTTGCCCATTTCTGTGCTATGGCTATCAGTTGGATGGTTGCTGAGATGAGGTGGATGAACAGAGCTTTATAATAATCCATAGTTGGAGATTTAGGAAATATCCTCAGAAGGAAAATTATGAGTGAAAGGGGAAGATAAATTGCTTTTCTTATCTGTTTAAACACTTGCTACCTGTAGATTCCAGAGTACCAGATAAAGGGATGTTTATGAATTTGCCTGTGGGAATGAGCTGTATTTCCAAATAAATCAAAAATACATCAGTGCAAGGTTTGTTAGCATCAGAAACATTATCAAATATGCATACACGCACACACACACACACATATGCATATACATGGTTTCAGAGTAGGTAACATAGCTGATGGAAGCTAGAGAAGAGACAGTTTTGACAGTATCATTCATTTGCAGAGTAATGTGAAAATGCCTACATGTAAGCATCTAAGGGTGACAGAACCATTATTAACTTATGCAAAGCACCTTTTGCCCACCTCACTGCACGCAGTCCTTACCGCGAGCAGTTTCAGCAACATACCATTCAGGTTGCCTCCTACAGACTTTTCACTTCCAGTACTTGCAGAAGTGTTTTGTAGTCGATGTAACACTCAAGCAACATTATCCATTCTACTTTTCCTCATGCATTTCTGGAAGTACAAGTTTGGTTTGGGTCTGCATTTAACTTAGGTTGCCTTGTATTTAGGTGACTTTTCAGATGCTAAATCCCTCTCTGATTATGAACTTTTCAAGTCTCACAGCCCATATTTTTTTTTCTGATAATGTGGTGACATAGACAAAATTATATGAAGAATCCCAGATGCACCATTATCGGTGCTACGTACAAAAGCATCTTTACTTCTCCAGTTTTCTATATGCAATATTTTCAGTTTACCTAAGCTGGCTTAGGTGTAGACTGTTGGTCACATTCAACCAAATGGACCAACCATGATTTGTCTAATCCACTTCCAGTTAAAATAAAGTAATTTGTATTTTAGTGGCACTCTTGGGTATCAGTTTCAATTGCTGACTAATCTTTGTCTATTTCTATGTCAAGGATCATTCTTTAAAACTAGTAAATGAAGATGACAGAACATCCAATGGCAACAAGCCTGTGGCATCTACTCCTGTTCCAGGATCACCATGGTAAGCACATTCAAGCCTAATAATAATCATTCATCAATATAATTGTTCTGTCAAATCTGCATTAGTGTTTTGTTTATTTTATTAGTATGTATTAGAAAAAGAAATAATATTCTGGATGTTGGATAACACTTCACTATTTTCTTTTAAGCAGTGGTATTGTAGCTTTATGTCATTACCCACATAATTGCAACAACAAAAAAAAAGATATAGCCACATGCACAGTATGAGATAACTACCAAAGATTTATAAGGTAGGTGGAGTAGGCTCCTGATAGCGATTTCTAACTCAGCTAGAAATCAATTCCTGCAGAATGTAACTGATTGTTTTTCTAATGTCAGTGTTATGTTTGGCTGCTAGTACTGTATCAAGTACTGCTGTACTGACCTTCAGCATCACTATCTGAACTCTGATCTTGTTAGATTTCACTAGAAGAAATCAGTAGAAGGTCAGATGTGGTTAGTGTTTGCATGACCTGAAAAGAAAATTTAATTGCTACAAAGTACATTCTTGGGTCCAAATCTCAATCTGCCTTGAAGTCTTTGTGCATAAGGTACCACAGAAACTGCATATCCTGCCTCAGACTGTGACCCAAATCCATTTAGGAAAATGCACTGGGGGCACTCTCCTGCACCATCCGAGACCAACCCAAATACACCTTCATCGATGCATAGCAATTGTTTTGAAAAGGAGCAGCCTTCAATACTTCTAATCCACCCAGAAAAACACACAAATGCCTCTCTAGTTCCTTCAGCGGGGAACCCCTATTCAGCGGCATCACACATGAATCCAACTCACAGTGAGGGAAAGCTCAAAATGACTTCTGAGGAGAGCCATATAAATAACCTAGGAAGAGTGCCCACTCACCTAATAGCATAGCGGTTAAGGCACTTGGGATGGGAGCCTTCCAAACCTTTTTTAGCAAGGTGGGGTTTTCCTGCTTCCCAGAAAAGTGCCTTAACTGCCAGGCCATGGACAAGCCAGGGCCAAGAACACTGTCTTCTGCTGAAGCTGACCCAGTTAGCAGCCATGAGGGGAGGTATGAGGCCAGATGATTTATAGACTGGTGAGGAGGGCACTGGCCTGGGACAGAGGAAGACCTGAGTTGCAGCTCCTGGTCTCAGTTATTTCATTTTATTTTTTCATTTTTCATTGAATGGTTTTTGGATAAAAGGCACAAAAGTCTAGTGAGCACAAGCTGGGAGGAGGGTCCAGAACCCATGTCTTCATGGTGTTTAGGAGTTGGTCATCCTGATCTCTGATATGTTTCTGTGGAAGTTAAGGACAATTGTTGTTGTACTGGGTTTTTCTAGATTTTATGCCATATATGCGAGCTTATTTAAAATATTGTGACTTTACCTTCCTGGCCAAATTATAACTTGGATCAATATATTCTGCATAATGAAAACCTTTATTTGGATCAATGTAATTCTTTGCTTTCTATCCTGATCTGCTGGATGTGAGTTCCTTTGTGTTCTTTATCCATATGGGTAAATTTCCATAGTGGCTTAAGTATTTATTGTGCTTTTTCACTAGTTTGTTGAAATTTATAGGATCTCTGGCCAAAATGACCTGTGTGAATATCCATCATTTTTTATTATACTGTGTGATTGCAGTCCAACCATGATATAAATACATCCTTACGTTATCACTAATTTCGGCAATACAGGTTTCCCTTGATTTATGTGGGTTCTTTATATGCGAATTTGCTCTTATGCCATGAGCATATGTAGACCCATAATTCATTATATGCAAGGTAAATTTGCTCTTATGCGATCAGCATAGACTCCCCTTCTCCCCTCCCCCCCCACCCCGTTCCCAAGCAGGTAAGTCTGTGGGGGAAGAGAAAAGGGCCATGGCCCCACTCGCCCCAGCCCCGGCTGCAGTGGCTCTGGGAACAGCTGGTGCCAGCTGCCTGCAGCCTCTGAGCTGCACCGGTCTCCGCCAGTCCCCCCGTGCCTGGGCTCCACTTGTCCCCACTCACCTCTGCTCCTGGGCTGCACTGTGCCCTGGTGCAGGCAGCTGGTGTTGGCTGCTTCTAGGGCCACTCCAGCATGGGCTGGGTGAGTGTGGACAAGCAGAGCCCTGGGCAGTGCAGGGTGCAGCATTCACTCCAGCCCTGGCTATGCAGCCCCGAGAACAACCAACACCAGCTGCCTGCACCAGGGCACGGCGCAGCCCAGGAGCAGAGGTGAGTGGGGACAAGTGGAGCCCTGGTGTGGGGGGACAGGTGAAGCATGGTGCAGCCCAGTGGTTGCAGGCAGCTGGAGCTGGCCACTCCTGGGGCTGCTGCAGCTGGGACTGGGGTGAGTGTTGTGCCTCACATTGCCTGGGGCTTCACTTGTCTGCACTCACCTCAGCCCGTGCTGGAGCAGCCCCGGGAGCAGCCAACACCAGCTGCCTGAACCAAGGCACAGTGCAGCCCAGGAGCAGAGGTGAGTGGGGACAGTGGGTTCGCTTTTTGCGAATTTGATTTATGTGCTATTTTCCAGGAACGCATGTACTGCATAAATTGATGGAAACTTGTATATGTTTAGATGTCTAAGCGTGCAGATGTTTTTCTTGTGCTGCCATAAAACCTAAGTGAACAGATGCCCTTGCCACTTGTTGCTCCTTAAGTGCCCAAAAGTGTGAGTGCTTCAATTCCTAGGAATAGTTTATCATGCCTTTTCACAATGGATGTCTGTTTGTTTATGGCATGAGAGAGTGGGCAGCCTGGAGCTGCCTATGCTTTTCAGCTGCCCCAAGGAGGTGCTCCCTGTGGGACAACAGCCCCAGGCAACATCTGTCTACTCATCTATCAAATCAGCTGTGCCAGGACACATCCTGGCAAAGCTGATTCCTCCACAAAGATGATATCTTTTTGTACCCTAAGAGTTGTTTCTCTTCATGACATCTTGAATCACATGAAAATAGTGCACCCTAAGGAACTGGAACCATTAAACACTTAGACATTCCCCTATTGGTCCATTCTTGTACAGTAGGGCTTCTAATCAATTATGAGATTTACAACATTTCATCATCTTTAGCAATATATGCTGAATGGTTAAAGGGGCATTCAGTACATCAAATGAAATCACACCTCTCCTCAGTCCAGATTTGAAATACCTTACTCATAATGAGTGAATCTTTTCTAAAACTCCCAGTTTTTTAGGCGGATTCTTTTGTAAGACAGTCAATAATCAATGAGTAAGGATATTTCAATCTTCCTCTTTTTTCAGGTCTTACTGTGACCTATACTGTTGTTGTCTCCTGCTCTGCTGTGACAACAGCCAAGTTGTACCACAAATTATGTTGGAACATGGAGCATGACTATAGGGTGCTTCTATTATAATTTACATCCTTTGGGACATAACATGATGTTTTGAAAGTAGATTTGCAAAGCCATGCCAAGTAGCTAAGTAATTAATAAATTCAATCAAAGCCTGAATTTACATCAACCCCTCTCCACCCGTAGGTTGGCTCCATGCTTCTGCGGGATTCCGTGGTTGATGTGACATCACTAGGCATATGCTGGGGTGTCATACTGGAGCAGAAACAGGAAATCTGAGTGGGGCTGGAGGTTGTGCCACTTAAAACAAACCAAAAGGTGAGTTTCAGTTGTTACTGTACTGCCAGCCCCTCTTAGGACATTCAGCACATAGTGCAAAAGGTAATGGAATTCAGATCAGTCCAAAACCAATCCTGAATTCTTGAGTCAAAAAAAAAATTGAAGTCCTCTTTGGCACGCATCTGTCAAAGAAATAAAATAAGCTACTTGTTGCATTTTATAGGACCAGTAGTGAATATATGTTTGTCCGGAAGATACATAAAATATATGGCATGCCATGAATGTGTTTTTCATGCGATAGGTTGTATTTAAATATATTTTACGTAATAGTAGCTCTTCCTTACTGCAATCAAAATTGAACAATTTTTCAAAATTAAATATGTATTTTTGGTAAATATATGCATAATACATACTAGAGAACATGTAACAAATACCCACAAACCATATTGTTGAGAATTGGCATCCCCTTGTTATGACTGAGTTCATACTTCTCAGAATGCTTGTTTCATTGAATATGTGTATAGACTAAAGCAGAAGACAGTACATCAGCTTACATCTGGCTTATATTTGGCAGTTTACAGCTCTTATAGTCCCAAGTGTTAGAAATTTTTAAGACTAGAGATTTCTTAGTGTACTCTGATCGATTTGCACTCTGACCGGAAAAAAAAGAAAAGAAAAGAAAAAAAGAACCAGAAACTAGCTAGTTAGTTAAACTGGTTATGTAGTAGACTTTTATCACTATACAAGTCAAAGAACTGGGGCAGGCTTGCTAAATCTAATAACTTCCTTTTTTAAATGGAAGCTGAACATGAACATTCTGGCACTAAATTCTGTTGCACCTGATTAATTCTCTTTTAAATTCAGGACCCATATAACCATTCAAAATACATGGGATATGTCTTAGGGCTACAAAAATAACCTACCCCCAAAAAGATTCTGGATTTTAGTCATTCATGATTTTCTCCCTTTGTCTGCATATAGGTTGCATTAATAAATACCTGTGAGAGTTATGAACTGGCCTCATCTACTATAATGATGAAACCTAATGATAAGTTAAAGGTCAATATTAGCTACTTCAGGACTGCATTATCACAAAAATATCCTGCTGATTTACTTAACTGTAGATACTCTATCAATCAGAGCTATAAAAGACCTGTTATGTGACTTTATATATCCCCTAAGGCCACTTATTTTTGTATTCCTATTTTATCTTTCCACTAGCTTGTCCAGGGGGATATTCTATAAGTATAAAAAAAGCGTAGAAGCTACAAAAGGCTTGATCCTACAAAGGTTTACATATATGCTTAACTTTAACACTGAGTACATCCATTAATTTTGGTGGACTTGTTCACACTGTTCAAATATAGGAAGTGTTTGCAAGGCCTAAAACAGGACACAAAGTTTTGGGATTGAGGGCCAGTAAAGGGTGAAATAATCAATAGAGAAATAAGAACCAGTAAGAGAAGGAAGATAAAAAGGGGAAAGTCAAAAAGAAGGGGAGCCCCATTTTGACTGACCTCTGATAGTAACAAAGGCTAAGTACAGACATTACACTTATCACAGGATAAGTGCACAAAAAGTGCTCTACAGCTGTAACTGAACAGACTGTCATGGCAGATAGAGCACTTTAAAAATAGTGGCTCCTGCTCTAAGTTAACCCTGGGTAGATATAGAATGAGACTAAAGTGCTGTAGGTTAGAGTGCTTTATTAAATATGTACCAAATCCTATCACAAATCAAGGTAGGTTGCATTTTGCCAGCAACCCATGAGGCTTCACAAGGTGGTGCTCTAGCCTCAGCCAGAGCTCATCTGCTCTGCCCATGCACCGGGCAGGTCCCACCTTTGAGCTGTCATTGACAAGAGTCAGCAAAGCTTCTGTCCCCAGCCCTGCATCCTTTTTCTGGCCAGCTGTGACCCCCAGCCAGGCAAGGGAGGAAGGGGTCTCTGTTCCTGCACCAGCCCTAACACCAGGGCATCCATGTCCCCCCTACCCATCATGAATCACCCCAAAGACCTGACACAGAACCTAGGAGAACCCACTGCTAACAGGCACTGGGCCCGGCACATCTTTCCAGGCAGCCCCAAGGCCAGGCACCCTGCCACCCAGGCCCCAGCATGCCCTCCCTCCCCGCCCCCCAACCCCACCATGATGACAACCACAACCAGCAGAACCAGCACTAGCACCAACACAGCAGCCTACTCCACCCCATGTTACTCCCCATGCTGAGACTTCCAGTGCCAGAATAAAAGCTGGCATTGCATCTGGATCTCTGCCCTAACAAGGGAAATTCTGGGGAAAGAGGGGAAATCAGCTGAGTTTTTGCTTGACACCCCTCAAGTTTCCCTTTGA
>NW_017728994.1:75397557-75405364 GCF_001723915.1 Gavialis gangeticus | reverse complement strand
TGTATATGTGAATTAATTCTTATGTGATGACCCTTTTTACACCCAAAATTCATTATATGCAAGGTAAATTTTGTTATATGCAAGGTAAGTCTGTAGTGGAAGGGGCAGGAGGAGGGATGCGGCGCAGACCAGTAGCTTCAGGCAGGTGGCATTCGCTGTTCCTGGGGCTGCAGCAGGAAGCAAATCAAAGGGAACTGTAAGTGGGTGAAGGGTGCGGAAGAGGGGGACGTGGCTCCTACTGCTACACACACCCTGGGAGGGCTGTGGGCTGAAGGGCTGCACCAGGCTCTTCCCAAGAGGCTTGTGTCCCCAAATCTGTGTATGGGATGAGAACAGGCTGCTGCTGTGGGCTAGGGTGGCAGTGGCATTGGGCTCTTCCGGGTGGGGGTCTGGGCCACACTGCACTTGGGGTGGGTGGCAGCAGCACCCACTTCCCTCCACTTTGCTCCCTGCTGCAGCCCCCAGAGTGCCCATTGCCCCCTGCCTACAGCCAGTGGGCTGTGCTGCACCCCTCCCCCTTCCCTAGCCCCAGCCCTACTCCCTCCCTCACCTCCATAGGAACATAATCCTATTTGTTACCTTATACACTGGGTTCCCTTTATGCAAATTTGAGTTATGCGCAGTTTTCCAGGAATGCATGTACTACAGAAAGTGAGGGAAACCTGTAGAAGTTGATGCAGAAGACTTGCTTCTGCTGGGCTGGGGTAACAGGAAGCAGAACTTCAGAACTGGACCTTCATGGAGGCAGCCCTATTACCTCTCTGTCTTGGGCACTGCCAGCAGGTACGTAGCCCATGAGCACTTGGTGTGCTGCAAGGATTTTTTGGCCTGCAACTACGGAGTCCCCGTGTAATAGGTTGTGGGAGGTCACTGAACATGCAAGCCAGGACAGGCAGGAAAATGCCTTTGGAAACCCCTAGAGCAGGTCTGATGTGGCTAGTTCTTTCCGTGTTGCAGCTAGAGGTCAATGAAAATTTCCTGCCCAGTCCAAAGGGCTTTGTCAAAATCTTATGGTGTCTACTATAAGCCCCTGGAAAGTTCTAGGTTGTGTGGGTGGCCTGACCAGCAAAGCCCTGGTGACTCTGGAGCAGGGGTCACACCCAGCTGAAGAGTGAAGGAGAGGCATGTGCCAGGACTCACACTCTTATGGGTCATCCATCCTTCCAGCTTTCCTGCCACTCCCCCCTCCCGCAGCCAGACTTTCATGCATCGACAGATGTCAAATCCCCATGAGCATTCCCGTGGACTATGGATGACTTACCCCAGTCATCCTTCATCCATCAAACCTGGGTACACAACTGGGAGTACAGGAAGATAAGAGATCACATCACCATGTGGGACAAAGAAGAAATACATCACCAGCTCCAGTAAGGGCACTGCAATAGAGATATCTTCAAATGCATTGCCCAGCAAATGCAGACATGAGGTCACAATGGGAACTGGATGCAGTGTCACACCAAAACCAAGATGATGAGGAGCCAGTATCACTGCATACTTGATGCCAGCAAGAGGTCTTGGGGGCTGGAGGCAGACTATGCCCTTTTACAAGGAACTGTCTCATGTCTTCAACAAGGACAGGGCCATCAACACTGCACATTTATGGCACCACCAGGGGGATGAAGGAGTCACTGTCAGGGACCCCTCCAAAGGAGGAGGATGTGCAGGGAGGCCCTGGTAGGGCAGGAAAACCAGGCGCCCAGGAGCAGGTTGCCAGGGCCCACAAGGCAAGAGCGCAGCTGCTGGAGCCAGCCCTGAGGAGTCTGGCACATTGCTGCTGGTTGCTGCATCATTGGAAGTGAAGGTGCAGCTGCAGCTGGAAATGTCCTCTCAGGAGATGATCTTGCCCCTAACCAAGAGCACCCAGGAATGCAGGAAGAGAGTTCTAGTGCCATGGACACTGGGAAACAGGTAGTCTGAGCATGTGTCATCTACTTCATGGATTTCCCCCCTTCTTAACACCACAAAGGTCACAGGTCCTGGGACACTGTTTCCCACACAAAGGGCCCACACCTGTCCTGGACCCATTCTGCTGACACCTCACTGCTCCCCTCCCAAAGGCTCCAAGCATGTACCAGTCCCCCACTACCAATCCGACCTTCATGAGCCATGGCCAGTCCTCCCCCAACTTCCCATGATGACTCCAGCTCGAAGCAAGGATGCCATGCAGCCTTGGATGGTACAGTTCACACCCACTCCACACAGCCATGATAGGTATTAATGTCCCAAGGGAAATGGGGAGCCCTTTGGAGGGATAAGTACGGGAAAAGAAAGAAGGGGCAGGGGGATTGCAGCCATTCCAGGCTATCATAACAGTCACAGCCCTCTCATGCCATTTTGACTAAGATGACCAGAAAGGGGTAGGGTTGTGGTAGGGGGTGAGGGAATGGTAAGGCATGGGGGAATGGTGAATCATCCTACTCTTGATGTTCACAGTACATAGTCCCAGGCCTCTAATTTCTCAAAAGATTTCTGTCCTACAGCATTCAGCAGAGTAGTGCTGAATCATTTGCTTCACCCCAGCCCTGCCATGTTGGAACACAGCCAGGGCACCAAGTTCCTTTCTCCCTGGCCTTGGCTGCTTATCAGCTCAAGTCTCATTCAATGGGAACATAAATCTGTCTTTTTCACACCTCCCTGCCCTATGTTTCAGGGCCAAGCTGACCTCCTGGGAGAAGTGAGTCTTAGCACATCTGCCCAGAGCAGTTGTATGGAACCACCTCCCCCCACAAAAATGATAGGGATGGCACTTACAACATTTACTGAGCTCCAAAGACAAAGTGTAAAAAACAGTGACAACTGTGGGTGCATGCTGCCTCTCCCCAGTTGCCATTGCCACAGGCCCCGGTTGGCAGAGAGCACCCTGAGGTCAGGGTGCAGTTGCTGTACAGCAGGAAATTCACCCTATCTTAAAAATCCCCAGTCCTCCCTCCCTCCTTTCCTCCCAGAGTACTCTCAGAAGAAGAATGGTGCTGGAAAGCCAAGGGCAGCCCATGGCAGCTGGTGTCTGGGAAACTTCTCTCTGAGTTAGGTCATGGGCTGAGCTGCATATCAATAGCAGTGATGATTGTGAACTCTTCTGGGGATGTCAGCACATCATAGCAGCACCACAGGTAGCAATCAAGATGCTATCTCATATTGAGTGGCAACCTGGAGTTCCCCAGTGTGGCATTGCAGCAGATGACCTTCCCCAGCTGTTGAGATGCTCCTGAGGGACCATCTACAGCAGCAGGAACACAACATATTGCCTGGGCCTCCCCTGGGAGAACTGGAAAAGTTCATCCCTCTGGGCCTGGCTGAGTGTCATCAGGGGAACCTTGGGAACGCAGAGCCAGGTCATCAGGGACACAGGGCTGAAGTGTATCTCCAAATAAGGAAGTATGGGGGCGGGTGGGAGCGCAAGAACCTCACCGTCCCACTTGCATCTCAAATGTTGGGATCTAAGTGATGCTCCCACAGAGATCCAGCACTGAGACATCTCTCCTGTAAGGGAAGGACAGGGAAAGGGAAGGGAGCACTCTAACAGCCCGACTGGCATTCCCCAGGAGTGGAGCAATTGCCCACAATAGTGCCTGCAGAGGGACTCAGGCCCTACCTCCCCAGTAACTAGGGATGTGCGAGGCTTCAGACAGAACTTTGGATCTGGAAAAGCTTTGGATGCTTCAGGGTCCAAAGCAGCATGTCTGGACTGAAGAGCTGGCCTCGTTAGGCTTCCCGAAGTGCTTCAGAGCCACCTTGGAGCTGCCTCGGAGATCCGGCCATAGGGTATAATGGGGAATCAATAAAATATCTAAAATTTGTTGTTTTTCATCCAATTTGGATGAAATTTTCTGGGATGGTAGATTCTGCAGAGAGCATAAAGTTTGCCAGGTTTCAAGATGATCGGGGCACGGGGCTGGGGGGAACTGCACCCCAAATTCTTGAAAGCAAAACTCATGTCATGTCTAGGCATTACTGCAGGGCTGGTAGCACTTGCTGAGGCCACAAAACCTGCCAACTTTCAAGAAGACTGATGCAGGGGTTTGGGGGGAACTGCCCCTCAGGCTGTGGACAAGCAAAACTTGTGCCATGGTTGCTTGTGGGACTGACTGTGTCTGTCTTGGGGCGTGGGAGACACTACTACAGGCCTGGCTGCTAAGCTACCAGTTACCAATCAATGACAATTCACTCAGTGACCAGCTCAATACACAGGACCTAGCTAATGTAGCCACTTAATTGCCATCAATTAGCACCTAATAAACCAGGCTAAGGAGAGGAAAGATCCAATACAGACAATCAACTGCCCCAAGACAGACACAGTCAGTCCCACAAAGCACCCATGGCACGAGTTTTGTCTGTCAGCAGCTAGGGGTGCAGGGCCTCCTCGACAGCTGGCAGGCATTGTGGCCTCAGCAGGGTTCACCGTCCCTGCAGCTGTCGCCCTGCTGCACTTTAACACACACAGAGTCACCCATGTCACGAGTTTTGCTTGTCCACAGCTTGAGGTGCAGTTTCCCCCAAGCCCTGCACTGATCTTCTTGAAACTTGCAGGCTTTGTGGCCTCACCAGGCACCACCACCCCTGCAGTTTTCACCCCCCCTGTGGTGTAACACACAGCCATAACATGAGTTTGGCTTCCAAGAATTTAGGGTACAGTTCCCCCCAAACCTCTGTGCCAATCTTCTTGAAACTGGGAATATTTCATGTTCTCAGCAGAGGCTATCAACCCTGCATGTTTCATCCAAATTGGACTAAAAAACAACAAAGTTATAGATATTTAATTGATTCCCCCATTATACCCTATGGCCAGATCTCTGAGGTAGCTTTGAAGCTTCGGAGCCGCTTCGGCCGGATCAGGGCAGAAACCTGGTCCAAAGCTCCAGATCAGATTACTGCCATCTGAAGCAGCAGGTTCCTAAGCCAGATTGGATCACTGCCAACTTGCACAGGCCTACCAGTAACCTTTCTCTGCCCTGCTGGAGAGCAGCTGCATGGCTTCTGGCCCTGGGTGGGAAGTCGAGACAGGGAACTCACCATAGCTGAAGGTGCATCTACAAGTGCCCAGGTGAGTGATAAGAGGGTCTGAAATGCATCTTTCCAGTATATTTGTGTCACTAAAAGCTGCAACATCGCACAAAGGCTTTATGTCTCTCTTGTCTGCAAACTCTGCATCTGTGCACAGGAGGCCAGCTCATGGCAGCTGGGATGGCGGCTCCAGGATGGCTGCCCCACACCTGCAGAGCACATGAGAGATATACACAGGAGGTGCCAACAAAGTAAGGAAGAAATGTTACAAACTCTGGTTTCAGTCTTGAGCTCAGGGCATGCACTATAGAGAGGGAAAATGAAAAGGCTGAGAGACACTTATACCCAGGCTGCTGAGGCACAGGAGTGGGGTCTCCAGATGGACACCCACTATTTGGAGGAGACAACCTGTGCTGCTGTAGAGTTGAGCGAGTTGCAGCATCAGGATAAGGTATTTATACACAGGGTCATAAACTGCTTGGGGCTCACTTACGACACCCCCGATTGGCACCAATGCTGCCTTCCTTGGAGAGCCCATAGCCCTCCCAAACGGGTGGTGGGACAGGCAGCACAAACTGCACAGAACCCCCATAGCATGGGGAGCCCTGTTCTAAAAACTCGTCCCTGGGGTGACAGGAATGGGAGTCCCATGGGGAGAACCCTGGGTGGCAGCTGTGAGGGAATGCTTCCCACTGCACCCTAACTGGGAGTGGGGTGAGGCGCTATTGGGACAGGAGATACAGGGTGTGGGAGACACTGACCTATGGTTTGAGGAGGCAGAAAGGCATTTTGCGGGAACTGCTCCTGGGAGCAGCTGAGGGGAGCAGGGCTGGGCTGCTTGAGATTTGATGCTAGGAGCATCAGGGATGCTGCCCACCTTTAAGGCCCAGCTCACTATCCCCAACCACTGGTGGTCACCCCATATGTCCATGCCCCCCCTCCCCAAGTGCTTCCAGGCTAGTCCTGAAGGGGCACAGGAGCACTCCAGGCCAAGCTTTCACTGGGCCAGCATCTGGCAACAGAGCCTGCTGGCCCCAGCTCATCTATCCGCCAGCCATAGGGCTGGGGAGGGGGGAAGCTCTTCCACTTCCTGCAACCACATTCCTTGTCCAGATACCACTGCAGATGAGTGGCACCATCTTGTCTAGGGTAGGCAGCCCCTAGACTCAGGCTGGCTGCAGCACACAAGCCCCAGGCATAGGCAAGAGCCGCAAGTCCACGGGGAGACTGAGTCTTGGGTAGTAGCCAAAAGGCCTGAGTCCTGTATGGAAAAGCTACAAGTCCATGGCACCTGCTGCGGTGAATCCTGGTCTTCACTTCTGATCTCTGAAAGTAGGGTGCCAGTACAAATGCACCTGTATCACATGACTCGCTTCTAAGGTTTCATGTTTGTTGACTTCAGCCCCTGTGGCATTCCCTGTGACCGCACCCCAGTTCTCCCCCTCCCCATCCTAACTACCCCTAGGTTCTTCCACTTCTTTCTCAAACCCTTCCCCTGCTCACTTCAAAGGTTTACTGGTTTGTGTTAATTGGGAAGAGGGACCAAGTACTGCCACAAGCACTGTTCAACAGGTTTTCTTTATTAAACACATGAGAAGTTTGGCAGCTGCAATGTTTTATTAAATAAAGTCATGTCTGTTCCTTGCATCACATTCCCACACATCCTGGTGTGTACCCCTGGGGTGGGGGGTGGGAAGGGAGAGGGGAAGGGGGATGGTGCATGAACAGCCTAGGTTGTGGGTAGCACTGCCCAAGATTCAGGGCCATAGGAGCCTACATCAGTGGACCCATGGCCTGGTGCATTCATTCAGGGAGGGTTTCTGGTACACAAGGGTGAGAAGGTAGTCAGCGAGGGTATTGTGGATCTGGAAAGCCTGCCACTCTGTCAGGATCAGGCCCCCAACATTGGCAGGGGGCTTTCCTTCTCCTTCATCCTTGTCCCCACGTGTGCTTGCGCTGCCAGTCCCAGTCTGTATGCCATGCCTCCTCAGCTTAAGCTTCACAGAAGACTCCGCCCAGCCCCTCAGTCTCACAGAGGTTGTGGGGGAAACATGCAGCAACAGTGAGCCGCAGCAGGTTTGCGGTGCATGCTGAGAGCCCCCCAGTGCGTCTTGAGCCCAAAGGTACACTCCACCATTGTGCGGAACCTGCACAGGCAGTAGATGAAGTGCTTCTTTCCGTAGTCCAGCTACCACCCTGTGGTTGACAATGCCCTGCAAGACAATGGAGAAGTAGCCCTTGTGGTTGGTAAATACCTAGGCACCCTGGGCGAAGCAGAGGATAGAGATTTCATAGATTTCATAGAAGTTAGGGCTGGAAGAGACCTCAAAGATTATCAAGTCCAGCCCCCTGCCCCAGGGCAGGAAGTCAGCTACGGTCAAAGGAACCCAGCAAAATAAGCATCCAAGCATTTCTTGAATAAGTCCAGGGTAGGTGCCTGCACCACATCTGGAGGGAGTCTCTTCCAGGTCTTGGGGGCTCAGACAGTAAAGAAATTTTTTCTTATGTCCAGCCTAAAATGGTCTTGTAGAAGTTTATGACTGTTAGTCCTTGTTTTTCTTTGGGGCGCTCTGGTGAACAGATGTTCTCTCAGATCCTGATGAACACTCCTTGCTTACTTATAGGTAGCCACCAGGTGCCCGCTGAGCCTGTGCTTTTCCAGACTGAAGAGTCCCATGACTCTCAGCCTCTCTTCATAGGGCCTATTCTCTTGCCCTCTGATCATGTGCATGGCTCTCCTCTGGACTCTCTCAAGCTTCTCAACATCCTTCTTGAATTGTGGAGCCCGGATTTGGATGCAGTACTC
>NW_017728994.1:75390408-75397133 GCF_001723915.1 Gavialis gangeticus | reverse complement strand
CAATCATGACCCCCAAGTCTCTTTCAGCAGTGGTGCTAGCAAGCGTAGCACTGCCAAGCCTATAAGTATGCTGCAGGTTTTTTTTTTCCCCTAAGGTAAAGTACCTTGCATTTATCAGTATTGAACATCATCAAGTTTGTGTCTGCCCAAGCTTATCCAAGTCAGCCTGGATCACTAACCTGTCTCCAGGTGTGGATGCTATGCCCCAAAGTTTAGTGTCATAGGTGAACTTAGCCAGTGCACTTCTGACACCAATGTCCACATTGTTGATAAAGATGTTGAAGAGAACCAGTCCAAGGACAGAGCCTTGGGGGACACCACTGGTTACGGAGTGCCATAATGACTCGCTGCCATCGACCACTACTCTCTGGGTCTGACCTCAGAGCCAATTTCCCAGCCATCAGATTGTGGTGTAGCCGAGGCCACAATTAGCGAATTTTTCCATGAGGACGTCATGGGACACCAGATCAAAGGCTTTTTTTAAGTCCAGGTATATGACGTCAATCTCTTCTCCCTTGTCCAGGTGATATGTCACCTGGTCATAGAAGGGGATAAGATTGGTCAGGCAAGACCTACCCATGATGAACCCATGCTGTCTATCCCTCAGGATGTTGCCCTCAGCCAGCTTGTCCAGAGGGGTCTCCTTGATAATTTTCTCAAGAATCTTACCAGGGATTAAGGTCAAGCTGATTGGCCTGTAATGCCCAGGATCTACTTTCTGCCCTTTCTTGAAGATGGGTACCACATTGGCCTTCTTCCAGTCTTCAGGTACTTCACCTGAGTGCCATGAATTTTCAAATATTTTTGCCAATGGTTGGACTATCACGTGCCAGCTCCTTGAGTACCCTAGGTATAATATGTCAGAACCAGATGACTTGAAGGTGATCAGCTTCTCAAGGTGATCCTTTACTAGATCAACACCGATGCTGTGTATTAATACACTCTCAACCTGGCCATCCTGTGTCTTGCTAGGCAAGGCGGTCCCATTGGACTGATGAAAGACCGACATGAAGTACCCATTAAGCAGATTGGCCTTTGCCTGGGTGTCTGTTATCAGCTGTCCCGTTCAGCAGGGTTCCAATGTTACCCTTGCTTTTTTTCTGACTCCCTACATATCTGAAAAAAGGACTTTGATATGTGAAGCCAGATGGAGCTTGGTTGCAGCCTTGGCTTTCCTGATCTGCTGTCTGCAGGTATGGACCAGTGCTGAGTACTTCTGGTGGTAATTCCAACCTTCCATCCTTTATAAGTCTCTCTTTTGAGGTGTAAGAGGTCCTCAAGTTCCTTACTAAGCCAAGGGGGTTGCTTCACCCTTGTGCTACCCCTTCTCCAAAATGGGATGGCCATCCCTTGTGCTGTCAGGATCACTCCTTTGAGAAACAACCACTCCTCTTGGACTCCTCTTTTAGTCAAGTCATGGTCCTTTAGGGCCTTGACAGTGAGCCTCCTGAGCGTGTCAAAGTCAGCTTTCCGGAAGTCGAGGACTTCAGTATTGCTGACTGACTTGCCAGCTTTGCAATGGATAGTAAAGGTGATTATCTCGTAGTCACTATCACCCAGCTTTCCATCGATTCTTAGGTCACTGACTATGTCATCCTCTTTGGCCAGTACCAGGTCCAACAATGCTTTGTCTCTCATTGGCCCATAGACTTCTTGAGTCAGGTAGAGCTCATCCACACACGTGAGGAAGCTTTGCGACCAATCAGATTTGGTCAAGAGCTCTTCCCATGGAATGTCTGGGTAGTTGAAGTCTCCCATGGCAACCATGCACCGAGAGCATGCAGCCTCAGCCAGTTCCCTGGCAAATTCCTGGTCTACTTCTTGTTTCTGGTTAAGAGGTCTGTAGTGGATTCCTACCATGATGTCCCCTGAGCCAGGTTCCCCATGTATTTTGACCCAGAAGGAGTCCAGTTGTCTCTCCTGGGTGCCAATGTCAATTTGGAGGGACATGTAGCTGTCCTTGACATAGACGGCTACACCCCCACCCCTTTTATCTGCATGATCACACCTATACAGGGTATAGCCATCTATGCCTGTAGCTGAGTCATAGGTGGAGTCCCACCAGATCTCCATTATCCCTATGAGGTTGTAGTCATTCTTGTTTATTAGCAGGAGGACCAGTTCCTCCTGTTTATTACCTAAGCTCCTGGCATTAGTGTACAGGCAGGCAAGTGTCCCACTGGGGGCCCTTGCCTTCCCCATAGATCATTCCAGGGCTAGGGTAGGGGTAGGTTCCCTTAAGTGCCCTAGCCTACTGGATTTACAAGGGTTGCCTAGCGGGCTAGTAGCAATAATCCCCCCAACCCCTGGTGGGCTTAGTTTAAAGCCTGCTTGAGCAGGTCAGCCAGTCTGGCTGAGAAGAGCCTTCTCTCCAGCAGAGTGAGGCGGAGGCCATCTCTCCCCAGAAGACCGCTGCCTCTCTCGCCAAAAAGTGGACCATGATCACCGAAGCCATCATGATAACACCAGTTCCACAGTCTTTGGTTGACTACCTCAACCCATCTCTCCCTCCTCAGCCCATGACCCACAACTGGGAGGAGCAAGGAAAAGACCACCTGTGGCCCCAACCCCCTAAGCCCCACTCTCAGAGCCCTGTAGTCTCTCATGACCTGGCTGGGATTGCTCTGAGCCATGCCATTTGCAACCATATGGATAAGGAGCATAGGGTAGTGGTCAGAGGGCCAAATAATCTTTGCTATCCTTTATGCTATGTCCTTGATGTGGACCCCCAGGAAGTAGCAGACCTCCTGGGCTAGGGCATTGGGGTGGCAGATTGCCCCCTCAGTCCCCCTCACAAGGGAGTCTCCGACAACAACCACTCTGCATTTCATCTTAGGGAGAGTAGGGGTGGGTGATCCTCCCTTGCCTGCATGAGCTGGCAGCTCTGGGAGGCTCAACTGGGGCTGCAAGAGGTCTGTATCTGTTGCAGAGCCTCAGAGGGGAGGGGACCTTGGTGCGGTGGGCCTTGGGGCCCTTGACCACCTTGGTCAAACCCCCTGGTTGTACAGTATGGAAGATTCCCAAGTTCTCCCTTGTCCTAGGAGGTGACCTTAGTATACTCTCCACCTCCAGGGGGTGAAGGGGCTGGAAGTAGGAGTCATTCTCCTGCTCAAGATCCCTGATGGCATGTAGTCTCTGGACTGCAGCCTGGAGCTACTGTATCTGGCGCTTCAGAGACTCCAAAGTGGAGCAAACCTCACAAGGGAAGGTGGCTATGCCCTCAGTCCCAGGAGCCTTGAAATGTGCCAGGCAGCCAGAGGCTCCATCTGCATGGAGCCAGGAACCATGGGTTCCATTTGGGTGGAGACCTCTGAGGTGCCAGAGGTGGAGGCCGCAGACTCCGAGAGGACCCTCAGGGTGCGGCATGTCCCCATCTGCATCATGCCACTGGTAGGCTGTCTACTTTTGGGACTGCCTACCATAAGGGGCTCGCTTACAGGGCTGCAGGCCATCCCACTCACCCTCCTGCACAAACTCCTGCGCTAACTCATGCACCAGGCCCAGAAGCATCCCTGTTTGCATAGCCTGTTTGTATGGCCTGTTTGCACAGCTCTGGTCATGCAGCTCCCTGGGGGGATGGACAGAAAAGGAGCCAGGGCAGGGCATGACCCTCCTCAGCTCCACTCAGCTGCCTCCCTGCTGGCTACATCTCTCCCACTATGGGCACCTGCTTACCTGCAGGCAAGCTGGGACTCGGGGGTCCTGGGGTCTCTCCTGGGGGTTCCCTGGGATGACAGGGCCTCAGCAGGCTTTAACATGCATGTCTGTCACTGGAGCCAGGACATGAGTGCAGCTTCTGCCATTGCCAGGCCCTTTTTAAACTGTGCACATCTGCAGAAGGGCCAGTTGGTGCCACACTGCTATTGGGGAGCTAACTGGGTCCCTTCCCCCCACTGAAGGAGGGGACAGGTAAGTGCCCCCCCAACCTGTCCCGTGTGTTAGCAGCCCAGTCGTGCAGCTCCCTGGGGGGTTGGGCCAAGTAGGAGCTGAGGTGGGGCATGACCCTCCTTGGATCCACTCAGCTGCCTCCCTGCTGGCTATTTCCCCCCACCATGGGCCCCTGCTTACCTTCAGGCGAGCCAGGGCTCATCAGGGGTCCCTGGGCTCATGGGGGCACAGCAGGCTTTCACCCGTGCATCTTGTGCCAGAGCCAGGACCTGAGATATGAGTTCTGTCCATGGCCCCCACGCAGTTGCAGAAGCCCATGCAGGAGAAGATGGTAACCACCTCCTGCAGTACCTGCATCTCATCTCCAGATGAGGTGGATGAAGTGGTTGTTCAGGACACCCTGGATGACCAGGCACACCTCGTGGATGGCCTCTCCAGCTGTGGTGCTGTCCATTTCAAACTGGTTGGCAAGGCAGTAACTGATGGAGGTGGGCATGGGTGGGACAGCCAGCTGGTGGCTTGTGAGCATGAAAGCACATGCCACAATGAGCTACTGCCGCATCAGGTCCAGGTGGGCATATGTGATGTCTGCAGCCTCTGGTGAGTCAAGCAAGGTGACCAGCAAGACCCGCCACAGTTTTTGAGTCTCCCTGCTTGGGTGTGGGTGGTGAGATTCCATGGCAGGGTGAGAGCAAAATGGGATGCAAAGACGTGCAAGTCATGATGGAGAGAGGCATGTGGGAGAGGCCGCAGTGATGCAACAGGTGGTTGGGGATATGGTGGCCCTTGCCTAGCAACCAATCAGGGGTAATTTGCAAAATCAGCTCTGCTCAGGAGTCTTCAGCAGCCCAGGGAGGCCATGGGGAATGCTGGGAAGTGGACAAGAGCACCCCTACTTGCTGGCTTTGGGCAGTGCAGGCAGGCTCCAAGTTCCTTGGCCCACCTAATGTTGAATATCTCTTTAGATCACTCCCACTCTAACTTAGAGAGCTTTGAGTAAAGCACCATACAGCGGTTCTGCCTTAGGCTTTTTGAACATCTGTACTTAGCCAAAGGCATTTACCTAGCTGAGGCAATTTGAGCATCTAACTGTTCTCCATTGATCAGAGAAAATCATATACTGAGAAGATCAGGATATTAATTCTTAAGCATTAAGAATTAGTGATTTTAACAATTTCAGATCTTATTAGTGCTTCCTGGCATCAAGCTCATGAGTATATGTTATAAAATAAATTAATATATTTTAAAGACAAAAATAATTAATAAACATAAATATTTGTTAGCCCAACTCCTATATAAGTAAACTATTTAAGGTCATTCTATGTATTTTTCATTGTTTTAATCACAGGAGACATTCTAACTAGAAAACCTAGCATTATTTGCATTTTCAATTTGATCACTGTGACTGAAAAAAATACCGTATTTCCCCCTTTGGGTAACTGAAAGTTTTATTATGCCAAAGAGAGACAGATGACATGATATGGGGGAAGGGACAGTAATTTTAATTTAAATGTCAAATTGGATTAGTTATGGAAAAATGAAAAGACATCATGAGGGAGCTGCCATTTGGATCCATTTTAACATCCCTCTAGAGGTATTTGCTTGGTCTTCTAATCAGAGGTGGAAATGTGCCATTTCTATTTTAGCAATCACCTTGTTTTTATTAGATAAGTGTCTGGGCTCCAGGTGGTCTAGCAGCAAAACTTCAAATAACTAATACATTTTCTCCCTCAGATGTGGTATCAAATCACCCATCATGATAGAAACTGTATATCACAGATTGGAGACTAGGTGAGAGTGATAATATGTTGTAATGTTCACTATTAAATAGCTACATAAAAATCTTTCTGAAAACAGTCTTGTTCTTCTCTCTTGGCCAGAGGGGCTAATTTTTTATTAGCCATCAGATGGAACAAAGAATATGCATGTTCAAAAGCTAGTCAGATGTTCCACCAAATATTAGTTTAGATAGTCCAGTGTATAATGGTGACAGTAATAGAAAATTGGCATCCTGCCATAAACTTTATCACTTAGTCCATGTAGTACTCCTGTTGAGTCAAATTCTATTAAATGCTAATTGTGCTGCCTTGCCATTTAAAACTGTTTACAGTTGAGGGTTATTAGCATTTTGCTGAAGGCATTCAGCACCACACAGGTTTGGGTCCATTGTCATACTATAATCCAAAGATTTAGCTATGGAGAAAACATTAATCCTTTAAAATTAATCAGTTAAATGCTGATACCCTCTTTTCACTCTAATAACAGACTCTTAACATGCTTGTAATATTTTTGCTAGTTTAGCTCCTTGTTTTTGAAATGTTCCATTAACTTTGTCCTAATTTGTTTTGTCCCAGTGACTTACGGTTAATGGTACAGCTACTTATTTTTGAACAGTTTGGGTGCATCTACATGCGCTCTCTACTGTAGAGTAAACTACTTAGCTACTCAGTAAAACATCGCTTTCACCAGTATTAGGATGCAGTAATTAACTCCATGGTAAGATACTACTGTCCCTGACTGTCAGGGACAGTACTGTCTTCTGAGGAGTACTTTACTGCACTGCAGTGCATGTGTAGATGCTGACCATGAACATACATTGCACCTGGTTAGCCCAGCCAGCCAGGGGCTTGCTCCACCCTGGGTCAAATTGCTGCTGGGTGCATGTCCTGGGCACACATATAAATTCTGTGCCCAAGACCAGTTGACTCAAGGTCAGATTGCTCCAGAGTTCGTTGTGTTGCCTTAATTTTATGTGTAGATGTACCCTTTGTGTCTGATAGACCTGAGAATTGGCACCAAGTACGGTTTTCTTTTTTTAATCATTACCTCACAGGATG
>NW_017728994.1:75378574-75385408 GCF_001723915.1 Gavialis gangeticus | reverse complement strand
CATGTCCTGGGCACACATATAAATTCTGTGCCCAAGACCAGTTGACTCAAGGTCAGATTGCTCCAGAGTTCGTTGTGTTGCCTTAATTTTATGTGTAGATGTACCCTTTGTGTCTGATAGACCTGAGAATTGGCACCAAGTACGGTTTTCTTTTTTTAATCATTACCTCACAGGATGGCTTTCTGAGAAGCTATTTTCTGCCCTAAAGCTGTTGTATGTCACAATAACATGAAAGTTTAGCTCAGAGGCTACAAGAGACTTATATTAGGGATAACTCTAATTGAAAATAAGCTGAGTTTTTCCACAGATCCCATGTCTGACTTCCACCTTGGGAATGCCTGCATTAACTGCATATGATTTATTTTTTGCTTAACATGTACTATTTGCTTAATTATTTATATCTTGCACAGAACTGCTCCTGGCACTATAAAGATATACAATCTGCCTTTGGACTATTCCAGAGATCATATATTTTCTATTAGAAGGATGGGCAGGGATCAGTGATGCTATCTCGCTACAAAATAATATACTTTAGTACACAGAAAACTTCAAATTATCTGACTACCATGCTTTCCATTGGTATAGTGTTTTTCACACTTTAACCCTTTTACACAGAATAGATTTATTTTAAAGCATGTCTTTTTTCCCAGTTGTGTTCCCTCTTGCCATTATGAGCTTCCAAGTACTGTAGAGGTTGCATTAATAACAATCTTCTGCTTCTAGAAAACCCAAATCTGACCTTTTTGTGTGTTTTAAAATAATAGTGCATATGTGTTGTATGGAATGTTCTTAAACTGAGACAAAGTGCAGGATCAGTGCATGTACTAGATTTCTATTTAAACATATATTTTATTAAGTGCAACTTAGTTTGTCTGACAATACATCATTAAAATAGAATTATTGTTAAAAAAATATTTTTCTGTTTTTTTAAAGTTATACAAGAAATTAAGATGATGTCATGCCAACTTTAACATTTTTAATATACAAGGAACTCTGTTTTTGTAGCAGTCACAATTTGGTTACATTACACATATGATTCAAATCTGATTAAACTGACTTTATATTAAACCATTATTTTCTCTGTAGCATGGAACCCACGAGAGTCTGGCTGTGATCCAAGACTGTGGAAACCAAATTGTATCTTGGCTAGGCCTTCTACCTCAGAGACAGCCCCTGGAAGTCTCTGTGACTATCTTCTACCAAAAGGCTCCTATTGTAGCAGGGTTTTGAGTAGTCACTGGCTATGTAAAATAACTCTCAACTTCTGCAGCTCACCACCTGCACAGATGCATATTCAAAATGTGCAATATAAATCCTTACCACAGTTTCAGCTGTTGCTAGCATCCCAGTTTTCTTTTTGCTTTATTCCTCTTGTTGGAACTATTACTTATCTATCTGGTCTGTTCTGACCACTGCTAATTACATTTTTGTTTTTAAGGAGAAATGACCTGAGTCCAGAAGCCTTGCATGGGGTTGGAGAGCCTTTTGCAGGCTGTCAGCCTCAGGTGCATTCTACTTTGCAGAGTAAAAACTATGGAAATATTGAGTTCACTATAAGTTTAATATCTTGCCTCTATGTAAGATTATCTAAGTATAGTCTGTTAATTAAAATAGGTGTGTAGTCTGGACTGGAGATGACCGAGTCTTCTTCTTCAACCCTACAATGCAGCTGTCAGTATGGGAGAAACCAGTGGATCTAAAGAATCGCGGCGATATTAATAGAATTATTGAAGATCCACCTCATAAACGCAAACTGGAAACTTCAGCAAGTAACTAATGCTGTGATTATTCACATCTATTTAAATTCAAATCCTAAATGAAACTTATTATGAAATGTATTCAGTGAAAATTTGGTAACTAATCAGAATGATGATATTTCCTTTGGGATTTTGTGTAAAGCATTGCGTTGACAGTGATATTGCTTACAAAAGAAATGTAGTTGCATTGAAATTCTAACATTGGAATTGGGGCTGTGTCTCTATTATGAAGATGTAGGTGGCTTCTTCTGTTGAATGAATCTTTGGTTTACATAGTAGACCTTGGAAGGCCTTACACACTAATATTTACAAGACGTACATTAGGAATGCATTTGTATAGCATGCTTTATCCAAGTGTACTGTAATAAATGATTATTTAACCCAGCTGCAGGAAAAGATTTCCAAAAATAAATCTCAGAGTAGTGCTGAAAGATTTGGCAGAAATGTAGGTGCTTCAATCCAACCATGAGTTTGCCAATCAGCCTTCAAGCCCTGTAGATTTCTGAAAGATATTTGTGGAACTAGCTGAAGAGAGAACTTGCTGATTTGCAGCAATATGTTTTAAGTGTTTCAACTGTTGTTTAAAAGAAAACTGTCTCTCATCAGAGAACCAAAGTTTGCCAACAGGTCTTCCACAAGGAAAACCAGTTGGATGAGCCAGTCTCCTCAGCTTGATTTCCTCCTTCCTGCCCATTTCAACCCAGTTCTTTCAATTGTCCTGTCTGCAGCTTCAGCTTCTAATCTATGAACCCTGTTTAAGCTGCTTGCACTGCTGATTACTTGCACAAGTAGTTGCACATGAAACTGGTTATGTAGGTTTGTACTCACCAGTAGGAATGAGGATTGTGTTGCTGGGCCCCAAGAGCTTGTCTGTATTGCTGCAACAGCTGATCCCAATGAGTGTGGAGCTGGGTATGCCCAACCCACTAGTGCCTGCTGATGCACTTCAGATCTGAAAGTTAGCCAGTGAGGCTGCTCTGGGCTCATACCCTGATGCCAGTCCCAGGTCCTTGGGAGAGCAAAGCCTTGTGGGGGGCAAACCAAAAAACCTCCTTGGTCACTTTCTAGCTCTATAGCTTTCTTGCTAACATATACTGCTGCCAAAGTTGAGATAAGCCCTAAATCTGCCTATTGCCTGAAAAATATTTGCCAACTTGTTTGCCCCCCCTCCTCCCCAGACTATTACTTGATGCTATTCCATTTAGTTTTGCTTCTTGATCTGTATTATAACCTCGGGCAGCATCACTTGTTGGGGAGTTGTGCTCATATGGTTCCTTCTTTTTTTTTCCTTCACAGGCCTCATATGTTTCCTCACTTTTTCTCCTCTCCCCATCTTTTTATATATCTTATTTCTTATTTTTAGAGTCTTTTCTGATTGAATGGACAACTACAGGCAAAATCAAGTTCTGTCCAGACATTAGCACTAAGTGACCAATTATAACTCTGATTTTGTCAGGGAAATGTCAACATGAACACAAGGTCCTTGAGAATGCTGTTCATTTTCATTAGCTATATATATGTATTCAGGGATATTCACCCCTAGCACATATGGATTAAGTATTGTACTTCACAGGCTAGTTACACAAGATAAACTTTGCCTTTTCTTTAATGCTGGAGGCCAGAAAAAAGACAGAAAAAGTCAATTAAATCATTACATTTTAAAAATGTAATATTTTATAACAATGACACTACCCCCAAATAGTTCTTATGAAGTTACCTAAAGTAATATTTATTTCATACCTGTGCTGAAAAGGGAGAATAGTAATCTTTAAGGGACATAATGTATGCCTTTGATCTACAAACACAGTTCCCAGTGAACACCCACTAAATACAGGTTTTGTGCCTGGGCTTGAGAATAAGAACAGCTAGTCTGGAAAATAGATCTAAAAATGTTATAACCAGATTTTATGCTGTTTCCAATATAAAGGTTTTATTGAAGAAATGACAGAGATTGATTTTATGACATGAGTCTATACAATAATTAGCATAATTTACAGGATGGGATTCTTACTGATTTTTCAGTATAAATTTCAGTTTTAAAAGAGGCTTGGACCCTTCTATATATACAGTGTCCAATGACTCCAAGAGTAAATTTTTGAAAGTTCTTGTTCAGAAACACAGTGTAATATAGTTTCTGTTTAGCAAGAGGCATTCTAGATGATTAATTAATAACTGGAAAGGTGGATATAATAACTGAGAAAACTGAAGGCCCATTATTCACATTCTGTGATTAATTCCCCAGAAAGGACTAGTGCTAAGGCAGTTATTAATATGTGCTATTTAAGAATTTTCTTTTTTGTTGTGTCTTCCATTTTTTATCTTATGCTGCGTGTGCCTAGTGTGTTGAGTTCTTCTGGAGAGTTATAGACAAATTTTAAGTGTCACTAATGATCTGCAGTTCTTATGGATTCAAACAGCATTTGCAGCTGCTCAGTATTTTAGAAAATTGGGTTGTAATTAATAAATATGATTAGATGAGGTCAAAGAAATTATTTGTTACCATACTCTTTAGTTTGTATTTTTGAGTAAATAAAACAAATGAGCTGCTTGTTTGCAACAGTACTTGCCAAATGTATATGATTTAGTTGCTGTTGTTGAGTTTTAATTAGAATTTTTAAATCAAAGGTACAAAACATATGAGCAAGCATAATTATTATCTGGATGTTATAGGTCATCTGCACATAACTCCACTGAAAGATCAAGTGCATTTATAACTCAGGCATGAAAGAAAGATTCATGTTCATTTCTCCATTATTCAACCTTTTCAAAAGAATATGTTCTTAAAGGAATGATGAAGGTATCATGATTCTGTACTAATAGGTTCACACTGGCCCATTTCTTGCAGTCAGAAAGCAAGCAAAGCTTCCATTTTTTCTGAAATCACTGCTAGAGTTTGGAATAAAGATTTGGTAAGGAATATGTGTTTTAATTCAATTCACATTGCTGTTTTGAGATTGAGGATATCCTTCTTCCACTCTGCCCTACCAGCTTCTTAGCACTGAAACTCCAGAGACTTGAATGGAGTTGTGTCAGCAACGAAGTAGTGTAGCAAATGGAGAATCTAGCACTATATCAACTTAGGGAGCTAAGTTATCTGTTTTAGCTACTTAGGGGTGTGCAAAGTGAACCCTATTTGATTTGGATTTGGATTCAGGCTAAATCAGGGACAGTGATTCAATTCATTGATTAAGATCACTGTTCCTGACTCGATTTGGTCAAATCCAAATCTGAAGATTTGATGCTGATTCAGAGAATCAGTGATTCAGACACAGACACAGCTTTAAAAGTTTTTTCTACATACCTCGGGGTACCAGACATGTCTCATGATCGCTGCAATGCTGGGGTGGATGGAGCATCCCATAGGAGTGTGGGGGGACTCTCCATGTGCTTGGCAGTGAACCCAGAAGTGGACCGGAAGTACTTCTGCTCCACTTCCAGGTCTGCCGGTGAACGCATTGGGGGCCCCTGGTGCTTCCCCGTAGCTTAGTGATTGGCCACAGGGGGACCCCAGGTGTTCCCCCAGACCCAGGAGGCACCAGTCACCAAGCCGGAGGGGTATGGGGGGGGGGGGCAGCGCACTCTTTGGAGGACCCAGAAGTGGACCGGAAGTGCTTCTTGTTCACTTCCAGGTCTGCTGCTGAGTGTTCTGGGGAGTCCCCCACGCTTCTGTGGCACACTCCATGTGCCCCAGCATCACAGCATTCATGAACCCCTGCTACCTAGACATATGTAAAAAAAACATTTAAAGCTGTGTCTATGTCCAAATCTCCGAATCTTTCTGAATCTCTCTGAATCAATTTGGAAGGTTGCAATTTGATTCGGAAAGATTAAAGGGTCTCCTGAAACAATTCACATTCAGAGATTCAGCCATTGAATCCGGCCAAATCTCTGCCAAACTGAATCAGGGAACAAAGCTTCACACAGCCCTACTACTTAGGCATCTAATAACAGAAAGTATGGCCATCTTGCACTAAAGAGCAACTTTCCCAGAGAAGAAGGTTTATATTCTTTCCCACCCATTTTACTTCATTAGAACCTTCTGACATTGCAGTGTCAAAATGTAACTCATTTTGATCATTGTTCTATCATCTGGATGAGAGGCTGCTCTGGCCATAGTCAGGAGGTAAGGGCAGGGGCTATGGAGTGGAGGTGACCCCTTGTCCTAGGTAAGATGTAAAATTGTGCCCTGTTGGGAAAGGGTGGTCTGGTGGGGCTCCAGCGAGGGGCTAGGAGCAAAATAGGCCTACAGTCATAGAATCACTCAGTCAACGCTCAGATGAGGGTAGTGGGAGACACCCAACAGACTGCGCTGGGCCTGACCGAGGAGAGGAGAGCTAAGCCCAAAGCTGGGTGAGGCCGGGTGGGATGAGTGTGGCCCCTAAGAGAGGTCCATATGAAAGAGGCTGGATGAGAACCAGCAGAGTGAGTGGGACCCTAGTAAGAGATAGGTAGTATGTGAGTGGCCCTCTGGGGCTGTAGAAAAGAGATACAAATGTGTGCCCAGTTTGCTTCAGCCATAGGCCGGAGAAGTAACACTAGAGTAACATGTGTGAGGCATGGGATCCATACAGGGGAGGTCAGAGCAAGCATTAGGCCCTTGTCAGCAGGGTGAGTAATGGATAGCCTCCCACCTTAGTAACAACTCTCATTTTTTCCCATAAAGGTGTGGCAAGTTAGCAAAGCAGGTGGTTAACCCAGGAGCAGGGTGGCTGGCAAAGAACTGACAAGGAAGCCACCCTGTTACACACCTCATGAGGTTTCTTTTGTCTCCAGTTTGTCTAGGTCTCTCTGAATCCTTGCCGTACCCTCCAGCATATCGGCTACTCACCCCAGCTTGGTGTTGTTTGCAGACATACTGAGGGTACACTCCATCTCATCTTCCAGATGGTTGATGAAAATATTGAACATGCAAGCCCCAGAACCAACCCTTGGGGCACTCCACTTGATACTGGTTTCCAACTAGACATTGAGCCATTGATTACTAGCTTTTGAACCCAATGATTTTCTATCTACCTTACAGTCTATTCATCAAACCAGGACTTCCTTAGCTTGCTTGCAAGAATGTTGTGGGAGACCA
>NW_017728994.1:75375683-75378140 GCF_001723915.1 Gavialis gangeticus | reverse complement strand
TCTAAATAGTTCCTAACCTGTTCTTTCACCATTGTTGGCTGTTCACCTCCTCCCCAGACTGTGCTGCCAGGTCCAGTAGGCCTGTGTGAAGTGGCTAGTATTCACTTCAGATACAGATTTGGTCAATTTGTGGGACAGTGATTCAATTCAGTGATTCAAGTCACTCTGCTGAATCAATTCAGCTAAATCTGATTCAGTGATTCAGCCACTGCCAAATTGACCGAATCTCCAAATCAAACAGGACCCATCCCCTGCCTCGTCTCAGTGTCCTGGCTCTTAAAAAAAAACAAAAACAAAGTCCCCACACTCAAAAGCTCCTGCCAAATGGGGGGAAGGCAATCCCCACTCTCCCCCACTGCCCCATGCTGTGTGGTTGGCCCATCTCCTGCCTGCTCTTTCAGACCCATCATTGGCTGCCCCACCTGGCCCCAGCGTCCTGGCTCTTTAAAAAAGAATAAAAGAAAAGCCCTGCATTCACTGGCTGCTGCCAGGTGTGTGTGTGGGGGGGTGATCCTCACTGCCCCCACTGTCCTGTGCTGCGTTGTCTGTGGGGGGGAGGGGTTCTGCCATGAGGCCCCAGAAGCCCCAACAGCCGCTGAAGCGTCCAGTGAGTGTGGTGTGTTTGTTTTTTTAAAGTGCGGGGATGCTGGAGCCAGGTGGGGCAGCCATTGATGGGGCTCAAAGAGCAGCGGAAGTCAGGGAGCACTCCTGCGGGAGGCTGGAGGAGCAGGCATGGGATGGGGCCTGGCAGGGGTCCCCCCCCCATGGTCCTTTCCCCCCTTCTTCAGCCCCCCTCTACTTACCGTCACGGAGTCTGGGTCCAGCTCGCTGTAGCAGTGAGCGGGGACTGCCCCAAATCCCTCCAAATCTTTTCCAAATCGATTCAGAGAGCTTAGAATCTATTTGGACCTTTTTATTGGTCCCCTAACTCAATTCAGATTTGGAGATTCAGCCATTGAATTGGGCCAAATCTCCTCTGAATCAAATTGGCACCAGAACCTTTGCACAGCCCTAAGGTGCAGTAATTTTGGAGCTAACCTTGTCTGTGAAGATTGAGATGAAAAAGGCATTTAGTACTTTGGCCTTTTCTGCATCATCTGTCACTAGTTTACCTCCCCCATTCAGCAAGGGACCCACACATTCCCTGACCTTCCTCCTGTTGTTGACATACGTGTAAAAACCCTTCTTGTTACCCTACATGTCCCTTGTTAGCTACAACTCCAATTGCACTTTGGCTTTCCTGATTTCATCTCTGCAAGCTTCATTAATACTATTATATCCCTCCCTAGTTGTTTGTCCAAGCTTCCACTTCTTATATGCTTCTTTTGTGTTTTAGCTCATTGAAGAGTTCCCTGCTAAGCCAAGCTGATTTTCTACCATACTTGCTAGTCTTCCTGTGCATCAGGATGGTTCACTCCTGCACCCTTAGTAAGGTTTTTTTACAGTACAACCAGCTCTCCAATGCACCAAATGCACTATATTCATTACCCTCCCTCCACTGCCCAGCTTGTCTTTCACCCACTGACTCTTCAGTTTACAGCTTCACTAATTGCCTTTGTTGCATGTATACCAGCCTCTGGCTTTTTTACTATTCATTCCATCCAGAAAGAGCACACACCAACTGCAGATGCTTCTCAGCCTGTGGAAGAGTATTTAGACCCAAAAGCTTGCAAAGAAGAATTTTTCCAACTATTTGAGTTGGGCTAATAAAATATATGTTTTACCCAAAGAACCTTGTCTACCTGTGTCCTTAGATCAACACAGCTACAACCTATACCCCTGTAACATGGAAAGTATTAAATAGATATTTACACTCCTGTCTCATAAATTTTCTGTAAATATACTGTTGCATTTATTTATAATTTATTTTTCTAATAGTATCACGAATGAATGGCCACTTCCTATGTTATTACTGGGAATGTTTGACTAATTAACACTAGTGTAGTTATATTTTTTTAACTCTTGTAAAGAATTAATCAACTAATTAAAGTTGTTTGACAGTTCATCAGATGTGATATGGAATGCCTTCTCATGAATACACTGAGAGGTTAAAATCAAGTAATATACTTTTTAAAGTTTTAAATCCTTCACTAGAGTGTTGTCCAAAAGGCAGTCAGAATATCCATACGAATGGATCCAACAACAGTGCAGTGTTTTCAGCATGATTTTGAGGGAGATCTTAAATCTATCTTATCTTAATTCCCAAAACATCCAACTGAATTAAAATGGTAAAAGGTATAAAATTTACTGAATGTAAACATACTCAAGTAAATCCTCAGGCAAGTAGTCAACAGTAAGGAAAGCAGCATCCAGTCTTGTTCTATTAAGCAAACTCTTGTTTTGTGGATGTAAGTCTAAGATGAGGCCCTGAATCAGCCCATGGAAATAAGAATACTGATTGATTTTCATTTTGTATTTTTTATATATATATATATATATATATATATATATATATAT
>NW_017728994.1:75364454-75365544 GCF_001723915.1 Gavialis gangeticus | reverse complement strand
GATTTTCTACCATACTTGCTAGTCTTCCTGTGCATCAGGATGGTTCACTCCTGCACCCTTAGTAAGGTTTTTTTACAGTACAACCAGCTCTCCAATGCACCAAATGCACTATATTCATTACCCTCCCTCCACTGCCCAGCTTGTCTTTCACCCACTGACTCTTCAGTTTACAGCTTCACTAATTGCCTTTGTTGCATGTATACCAGCCTCTGGCTTTTTTACTATTCATTCCATCCAGAAAGAGCACACACCAACTGCAGATGCTTCTCAGCCTGTGGAAGAGTATTTAGACCCAAAAGCTTGCAAAGAAGAATTTTTCCAACTATTTGAGTTGGGCTAATAAAATATATGTTTTACCCAAAGAACCTTGTCTACCTGTGTCCTTAGATCAACACAGCTACAACCTATACCCCTGTAACATGGAAAGTATTAAATAGATATTTACACTCCTGTCTCATAAATTTTCTGTAAATATACTGTTGCATTTATTTATAATTTATTTTTCTAATAGTATCACGAATGAATGGCCACTTCCTATGTTATTACTGGGAATGTTTGACTAATTAACACTAGTGTAGTTATATTTTTTTAACTCTTGTAAAGAATTAATCAACTAATTAAAGTTGTTTGACAGTTCATCAGATGTGATATGGAATGCCTTCTCATGAATACACTGAGAGGTTAAAATCAAGTAATATACTTTTTAAAGTTTTAAATCCTTCACTAGAGTGTTGTCCAAAAGGCAGTCAGAATATCCATACGAATGGATCCAACAACAGTGCAGTGTTTTCAGCATGATTTTGAGGGAGATCTTAAATCTATCTTATCTTAATTCCCAAAACATCCAACTGAATTAAAATGGTAAAAGGTATAAAATTTACTGAATGTAAACATACTCAAGTAAATCCTCAGGCAAGTAGTCAACAGTAAGGAAAGCAGCATCCAGTCTTGTTCTATTAAGCAAACTCTTGTTTTGTGGATGTAAGTCTAAGATGAGGCCCTGAATCAGCCCATGGAAATAAGAATACTGATTGATTTTCATTTTGTATTTTTTATATATATATATATATATATATATATATATATATAT